>NC_058412.1:145022-156329 GCF_002201575.2 Neomonachus schauinslandi
CCAGGCCCACCTCTAGGCCCTCCTCCAGGCCCCCCTCCACACCCCCCTCCAGGCCCTCGAGGGTCACAGGGCAGCTTCTCTTCTGAGCATTGATTGAAGGCACACCGGAGACGGAGACGGTCACCAAACCTGTGCTCTGACATCCAGCTTGGCCTAATCGCTTCAGATTTATCATTCCAAGTGAATACAAACTTCTTTGATCTTTCAAATGATCTGTTTGGAAATGTGTAAAAACAAAACAAGTTGAAATTCTGTGATTTCCAAGAAAAAGCAGTCAATATTAGCAGACAGCCCTTGTGACCTAGGGTGAAGCTCACATGCACTTGACACTGCCCACCTTGTAGAATAAAGAGCAGGACAGGCTCTTTGTTGTTCCTCTTCTAAACTTTGTGAACATCAGCAAGTCCTCGGGCTGCTCAGTTCTTCTTTTGGGAAAAAGGAGGTGCCATATGCTGGATTCTAGATCCTGGGAAGATGGATCCAAGCGAAGATCATAGAGCACATTAACTAAAATGTGCAGTCCTGGGGATTAGTGTTGATTATTTTTACATATCATGACCTTGGCTTTATTGACACCTTATATTAAACAGACCTTACTTGCCAAATGCCACAGGACGCAGCGCTGTGGAAGTTCCTGTGCGCTGACGCTGTTGGGTAAGCCAGACGGCAAGACAAGGAGAGAGAAGGTCCTAGCATGGAGCAGCCGCCCCGAGAGCCTGTAAACTGACAGGGCGCCGTTCTTTCTTGTAGAAAGTGTTTGGATTTTAAAGATTTTTGCTACATTTTCTTATGTAAGCTTTATATACTGCAAGGTCTTAATTAAAGATTTGAAAATGTTGAGTAAAATGCTCACCAGTCTAGATTGTAATATATATAATAAACCTGTCATATAATTTATTTTTTTAAACAAGCTTCTTATACAAATTGCCCATGGAACTTTTATTTAGAATTTAAGGTCATTTGGGGCTTAAGGTAATGTAAACAAAATTCTCCAAAGTGCTAGGGTCCTTTTTTGGGGTGTTGCATTCCTATAAACCATAATCAAGCCAGGTTTTGTCAGCTATTGGAAAAACAAATCTTTCTTGGTCTGGGAGACCAAACGCCTCAGGCTATGCCAGAGGAAGTTTTCATTACTGAGTCATAAATTCCTAAATGCAGTGTATTCTAGAAAAACAGACACACCTTTAACATCAACATTTTGATCTGACAAAGGCCTCAAATATTTCTCTTGCAATAAAAGTTACAAAAAGATGACCTTGATTCAAAGAAGAAACTTGTGGAAGATCTGTGCTCTCTCAGTGTCCTTGGCTTATTGAGCATGTGAAACAGAGCACGTCCATCAGGAAGCAGCTGGACTTGAGCAGAAAGAATCCAGAGCCCCTTTCCACCTGCACTAGGTTCCAGAACGTGGGCATACTTTTCCAGACTTCGATTTTCTTCCAGTTAATAGAAAATAATATTTACCTGTTAGGGCCAATGTATGGATAAAATGTGTTGCCTGGTGAGGTGCCTAGAATGATGTTTGACCCAGAAAGAGAAATCAATACATTGATTCATTCAGTACCAGGTGCTGGGTGAGAAAGGGCAAAGGCAGAAAGTACTACAACTTCAGAGAGCCACACATAATTCCCTACAGCAGTGTGCCAAGAATGCTTGAGGAGAGGTGTGACTGTAGGAGCAAGCAGGAGTCAGATCCAGAGGGGCCCGGCATGCAATACCCACTGCTGAATTTCACGATTCTGGATCCCGTCTTCCTGTGATCATCTGTGCACATCTGCAACCCTGTAAACATCGCTCATTTCCTTCATTGACCTAAGAGCCACCTAAATACAGGGACAGCCCACCAGGCCTCATTCAAGAATTCCCTAAATGCTTTCAGAGTAAGAGAATAAATGGGACGAATTAGTAGGCACAACTCAATGCAGAGACATATCAACTGTCTCAGAAGCATCAAGGTGTTTGGAGTGTGAGTCCCGAGTGGGCCCTCGCTGTGCAGCATGCTCCGTGGGAGACGCTAGCAGCCCAAGTCTCCGTAGTTCCATGCACACTCTCACCGTTCACACGACAACATGCTTGTCTTTACACGTCAAGCTAAGTAAACGACCCATGAATCTAATTGAAGATGAGGTAAAGAGGCAACTAGGGACCCTACATAGTTTAGTTCTATAAAACTCCCATTGCTTGGTTTCCCATTGCTTGTTAACAGGAAAACAAACACAGTAGTATATCTTTCAAAGAAAATGTGCACATTATTTTACTGTTTCTAAATAGTCACTGTTCTTTACTGGGGAAGCGAAACAACGAGTATGATTTGTATTCCAATCCCTTCAAGAAACTGAATGCAGATTATTCTAAAGAAAATTCTATTTGAAAGTGTTATTAGTTTTCATTTTGTTGCTTTTTGTAACATAAAGCACACATGATCCAGCTGACCTGGGATGTGTGGTGGCCTCAGCTCCCGAGTAGTTACTAAGTTTTATTAGAAGCTCACTGGAGGGCGCCTGGGTGGCTCAGTCATTAAGCGTCTGCCTTCGGCTCAGGTCATGATCCCAGGGTCCTGGGATCGAGTCCCACATTGGGCTCCCTGCTCGGCAGGAAGCCTGCTTCTCGCTCTCCCACTCTCCCTGCTTGTGTTCCTGCTCTTGCTATCTCTCTGTCAAATAAATAAATAAAATCTTTAAAAAAAAAAAAAAAGCAGCTCACTGGAGATGGGCAGTCAGAACTGACTGAATCTTTCCTGGGGTAGGCAGCCTCTGAGATGGTCCCTAAGTGATCCTGTCTCCTGCTATTCCTGCCTTTATGTAAACTCCTCTCAGGGTGGGCTGAACCAGTGACCTACTTTAATAAAGAGAATGTGGCAAAAGTGAGGGCAAGTTCCTTCCAAACTGAGGCTGCAGAAAGACTCTGGGCTCCATCTTGCTTGTGCTCTTCCATTCTCTCGCTTGCTTGCTCTGATGGACGCCAGCCATCATGTTGCGAGCTGCCCTCTGGAGAAGCCTATGTGTCAAGAAACTGAGAGGGGCGACTGACAAATAGCCAGAAGGCATTGAGGCCCTCAGTCCAACAGCCCCAGTGGAAGCGAATCCTGCCAACAACCTCAGAGTGAGTGTGAAAGCAGACCCTCAGCCAAGCCTTCGGATGGGATCACATCCCTGGCTGAAAATACGATGGCAGATTTGTGCGAACCCAGGGGTGAAAGCACCCAGCTATGTCACCCCTGGATTCCTAAAGCACAGAAATGTTTGTTTTAATCCACTAAGCTTTAGGGTAATACATTCTGTAGCGTTAGATAACAAATACATTCCTCCACCCTTAGTTCTCACCATTAAGAAATATCTGCCAAAGTATCTAGAGACACAGTGACCCAGTATCTCCAACTTACTCTCAAGTGGTTCAGAAACAATAATATGCACATATGTGAAAATATATAAAGATATATGAAACAATAAGCAAATGGGGGAAAATGTACACAACAGGTGTAAAAGGACAAATTGTAGGTGATAGTTCCTTCTACTATTCTTAGAATTATTTCAACTTACATCACAATAAAAAATTACCAATAAGGTCAATAAAAAAGACCAGTTTAAGAAGGGAATGGTTAAAAATTATAAAAGTGAATATTAACAGTTGTGTGAATAAACAAAAAATACAAAAAATAAAAGTCACCAGAAAACAAAATTTTTGTAACTATGTGAGGTGATGAATGATACATAACATACTTCAAAGATCATTTCACAATGTTTGCAAATATCAAATCATTAATTTGTCCACCCGAAACTAATATGTTATATGTCAACTATACCTCAATAATACTAATTTAATTTTAAAAATTTTAAAGAAATCACATTAAAAAAACAAGTGAGCTTTTATTCTTTGATTAGATATGAGTATGTTACAGCATATGGAATCCTGTGGCTGATATATCAAAGGTAACAAGATTTTGAAAACACTGCACCATTATCTGGTCCATAGTAATAATAGCTATTAAGAAAAAAAACCTGACTTGGGGCACCTGGGTGGCTCAGTCGCTTAAGCCTCTGCCTTTGGCTCAAGTCATGATCCCAGGGTCCTAGGATCAAGCCCTGGGTCAAGGTCTCTGCTCGGCAGGGAGCCTGCTTCTCCTTCTTCCTCTGCCGCTCCCCCTGCTTGTGCTCTCTCTCTCTCTTTCTCTCTGTCAAATAAATAAATAGAACCTTAAAAAAAAAAAAAACCTGACTTGCATAAATAAAGAAAAATTGTACAAAAGCATCAGACAGTGTTATTTTATAAATAAATTATTAGTTTTAGCTTGGAAAACCTAAAAAACCTCTGGGAAACACATGGATATTAGCTATTTCAACTACTTCTTTGTTTATTGGAGTATTTTTATGAACAAAAATGTATTCACCTTTATACCCATTCCTATATAATTCTATCAGCAGCATGCCCCTGTGATTTTTTTGAAAACATATCTTACTGGGAATACATATGTCTACTGATGT
This sequence comes from Neomonachus schauinslandi, assembly GCF_002201575.2. Classification (NCBI taxonomy): domain Eukaryota; kingdom Metazoa; phylum Chordata; class Mammalia; order Carnivora; family Phocidae; genus Neomonachus; species Neomonachus schauinslandi. The sequence continues at coordinate 149,504 of NC_058412.1, forward strand.
TAAACACATTTATACAACTTTGTTAAAGAGTTTGTTAATATATATCAGAAGTTTTAAAATATAACCTTTGACTTAGTATTTTAGCAGTTTCTCTGCCCATGTGGAGTGCTACAAGAAAATCCTAAACACAAAGTTGTACGTGACAGTGTTAAATGGAACAGCAAAAGCCTGTAAATAATCTATACGTATAACTACAATAAATTATTTAAAAGTGGGAAAAACTTGGGGAAATACTAAAATCTAAGAAACAATGTATAAAATAGTAATGCTCAGTGTAATTTCAATCACTTTTTATTTCATATAAGACTATAAAGAAGAAACACTATTTTTTTTTCTTAATACTATCACATGTTTCCAAATCCACCTATGAAAGTTTCATGGTCATGCGTCTATATGCTATACACAGTACAATGTGCATGTGCTAAAGAACACACAGTAATGAGCAATACTTCAGTATCTTGTAGGAGAAATGAGAATGGCGTATCTGAAAGGTTCTTTAATAATTAAGACAATTAGGAAGACATGTCATTTGTGTTAAAAAAGTTTGGTAAACTATAGACTTAATTAGCTAAAGTGGACACGAGGGAAAAATTAAAAAGAGTTTTTGTTGTCATTTTTAAAGAATATGCGTTTGTGCCAAAATTCAAGAGCAATTACATAGAGTTTATTTTTCTAAGAATATTTATAAATGGTCTAGAGATGTTTTATTTTTATATTCTCAGAACATGGTGCACATGTCAAATGTAATTGAAATAATACTAAGTTAGTGGTTTTACAAACAAATTGTACTTCCCTATTGGCTTCAAACCACTTGCTGATAAGATTTTTTTAGGTAAAAATGAAGTTTAAATTCCTCCACAACATCAGAATTTTCTCTCGGAGTCATTTGTATCCTGTAGTTTAACCAGTGGAGAATCTTGTGGGCTGTCTTTCTTCTATCTTTCTTACACAGGGCATACAAGACCCCCACTCCAGTGCACAACATTGCTTGGGTAGGAAGGGAAGCCACAATCTTTACCGTCCTGGGCAATATCCAGACCAGCAATCCAGTGACACCACCGTCACCACAAGGACTATGTGACTCTTAGCCAGGGTGTTCTGCCCTCATTCCCAGATGCCAGGGTCTGCAGACACGCTTGTCAAAATGGGCATCCAGCAGGTGGAGGGCAGCCATGCTACCCAGCACCCCACCCCACACAGAACAGCCCGCACCACAAAGAATTATTCAGGTCAAAATGTCAGCAGTGCTGAGGTTGAGAAACCCTGAATTAAATGAAACCTCAAAATGATACAGGTTTTTCTCTCTCTTTTTTTTTTACACTTGTGTATACTCCCTAATATCAGATGACAAACTAGTCATATGCCTCTCTTAAGGGAAGAAAATCACCAGCTTTCTTCATTAACCTAATTGTGTGGCAGTTGTGTGATTTAAAAGCACATTTGCTTCAGCAGCAATAACAACAAAACAAATAATCTGGTTAAAAAGGACAGAGGACTTGAGCAGACATTTCTCCAAAGAAATATGCAAATGGCCAATAAGCACAGGAAAGTGTGCTCAACATCATGAATCATTGAAGAAATTCAAATAAAAAAAAAAAAACCCACAATGAAAGATCAGCTGACACTCATTAGGGTAATGATCAGAAGAATAGAAAATATCAAGTGTTGGCAAGGATGTGGAGAAATTATCACCATTTGCACTGTTGGTGGGATTGTAAATTACTGCAGCCACTGTGGAGAACAGGATGGAGGTTCCTCAGATCATTACAGATAGAACTACCATATGATCCAGCATCCCACTTCTGGGTATATACCCAAAAAAATTCAAGGCAGGATCCCCAAGACACATCTGCACTCCCATGTTTTCACTGCAGTGTTATTCACAAGAGCCAAGAGGTACAAACAACCCCCAGGTCCATTGACAGATGAATGGATAAAGAAAATGTAGTCTGAACATACAATAGAATATTGTTCAGCTTAGAAAAAAAAAAAATCTTGCGACACATGCTACAACACAGTTAAGCCTCAAGGATCTTATGCTAAGTGAAATAAGCCTGTCACAAAAGTACAAATGCTGGTGATTCCACTCAAACATTACAGAAACCCAAAATAGAAAGGTGATTGCCCAGGGCTGGGGAGGGAAGGGATGCAGAGTGTTTAATGGGCATTGAGCTTCAGTTTTGCAAGATGGAGAAGCTCTAGAGACGTGCTGCAGAGCAATGTAGGTAACACTCCTTAACTGTGCACTTAGAAATGCTTAAGGTGGTAAGTTTAATGTCCTGTGATTGTAATAACAATTAGAAATTAAATTTAAAGTTTTTAAAAAGTACACGTGCTCACCCACTCGTGGGGCATGATCTCCCAAACCAGGAGAAGCTTGGATCTCAGGTGCGGGGCCCGCAGTGGGACTGAGGACATCTGCCCCACAACCTCATTTGTAGATTTTCTGTCACTGCCTGTTCTGCCAGATGACAGCCAGCTTTTCTCTGCTCTATTCACACCTGTTTTTATCTGCCTCCCCTCAAAACCCCATGCCACAGCCCAGCCAGCCCCTCCTGCTGGAACTAACAGAAGCAAACCTGTCCAGTTGGTGCAGGAGAGCGGCCCGTTCTGCAAGGCTCTCCTGGAAGTAGGGTCACTGCTGGAATAAAGGAATAAACAAAGGAAAGATAGCACTGTTTTCTCAGCAAGAGAACTCAGGAGGAAAGCAGGAACATTGAGTATAAGTTCTACACCTACCTGTTCTAAGTGCTTCTTCATAACCTGTGAAAATCCTGGTGGTGAAAACTGTCAAGAGTCTTGCCTGAGGCCAACTTGCTGCTTGTTGTGGGGCCTTTCTGAATCCTACATCTGTGCTTTTCCCACGTCGAGGGCCTCCGGCTATTTGAACACGCTTAGCAGTTTCTCCATTTTAACCAAATTGTCTCCAACTCAGATCGGGGAGAATGCTCTGCTGTTAGCATTACCACTGAATGTCTGTGACTGTGTGTTCATCAGGGAACCTCCGGGCTGTTTGCAATCTGGGGGGGTTGTGAGGAAAGCTGATATAAGTATTTGTGGGCATGTTTTCTTTTTTTGCACTTGTAGATACTACCTAATGTCAGGTGACACTCTTCATTTTTCCCAGGTGGATATCTAAGAGTGGATTGTTGGTCATTGGGCTGATGTGTTTAACTTTGAGAAACTGTGGGACAATTTAGTGAAGTGGCTGCACTGTGTGTCCTCACCAGCCACGCAGGAGAGCGGACAGCTCTCGTCTTTGCCGTGGACATCCAGTGTCTTCCTGGAGAAGGAGCCTCCTAGAGAGGGTGTGTTTCCTCAACTTCGGGACCCCAGGATTTTCAGACTGCTCCCTAGTTCTCACATGGCCTTCACCACTTGGCCTTCTCAGTAAAGCTTGGGACTGGCAGCTCCTTACTCCTGGAAAATCAGCTGTGAACTTCACTTGCTAGAGTGTATCACGAGCAGATCTATCTGCACCTCACCCCCAGATTGTGTTCCACTCCGTAGTTTGGAGAAGCGCTGCACTGAGCACAATAACCACACCAGTGTTTTCTGCCTCTGCAAGGAACTTAAATCTTTAATCATGCCTACCAATGCCTGGAGGCTCACATCTTCATGGCTGCCTCCAAAAACTCCTTTCAGGGCACCTTCCTTCATCCAAAGCTCAGGGCGACTATAAATAGGCCACAGAGGCACAGCTCTGTTACTCCAAATTATAAACAGTCTTCCCTGGGACATTATTTCCCTTCAGAAAACATCTGACTCCTAAAATTTTCTAGCTTTGGGGGAAGCAAAGAAAGAGAGGGTTATTTTAGAAATTATTTTTAACCTTCCAGTTTTACACAGTCTTGGCCCTTCTGTGGCCCATATGGACATTTTCCCATAACTAATAACATACCATGAGCCTGAGGAGAAGGTTGATTTAAAAAAATCACCAAGACTTAAAATGTATTTTCTCTTACCAGCTCACAACCTGTGTTTAATGAATAACAAAATCAATAGAAATTAATTCTTAACTGGGAACCTGTGGATGTTTTGATTGGCTCTGGGCACATAGCAGGGTCAGGAGATGGGAAGCACAGACCGTGACTCTCGCGGTAGGTTTCAGAGACCCGAAATGGGCAAGAGAACTTCTCAAGGATCAGGAGCCAGGCTCTTGTCTCTTACGACGGTCTCACAACTATTAGTCTTCGAAGAAAGAAGCCTGAGCAGTGTAGACACAGACATGGACATGCCTGTGTAGACATTCCCTGGGCTTCACTGCTGTACCCTCTGCTAATCACATGCACCTTTAATCAACTAGAGAGAATGTGCGTATAGAGCTTTAAAGAACATCTAATGCAGAAACAATAACATTAAAAAAACACCCTCAAAGTTCCTTCTGTTTGCTCATTTTCTCTCTACCCCAAATCATTTGTTTGTATTTCCGTGTACCCTTCTAGTCCTTTTTCATATGGAAAAATCATGTTTACCTCATTTTAATCCTCGCTTAGAGAAAATATCCTGATATGGCATTCCTTTCACTTTATACTCTAAGTATCATAATGTGTTGCTACATTGTATTCTTGCACAATATTCTAAAGAGTGACTTTGCAAGATTCTCTCACACTCACTGCCATCACTGGACATTTAGGTCATATTATGACAATCCATATTGAAATGAGTACCTTTTATTATCATTTCATTCTCCCTTTATTTTCTCGAGATGCATGTCCCTATATTTAGCCAAGTAATATCAGAGATAGTCTTTAGCTTTTACAAACGAGTGCATATTTAAGGGCTTGAAATACTATGATTTGAACCATCCTCATACCTGGGTGAGAAATACACGGGACTTCTCTGTCTCTCAACATAGCTCTTCTCCAGTCCCCTCTCCTCCCCTTCCCTTTGCCCTGAAGGCTGGCTTGTCTCCAGCCCCACAGCCAGGCCTTGCACCTCTCCCACACTTGCTCTTTTCTCACTGTCTGCTCCTAAATAGGCCTCTAAGCTTCTGGAAGCAGGGTCACCGAAAATCAGCCTGAACTGAATCTACTCTGCACGGCTTGGTGCCCCACGTTAATCACCTAGAAGCTTCCTGCTGGCTCAGGATTGGTGCCCATTGTTGCAATCACCCCTGGCCACACTGCCCGCCAGGCAGCTCACCCTGGGCCTCCCCTGGCAGCCCAGGGAGGACTCAGCCCCAGACTGTCACTGACAGCTACACTCCATTCCCTAAAACTGCCTCTCAGTCTCCAAAGCCACCGACTACTCTCCTCTCTCAACCCCCACGTCTCTCACAGAAACTGCGCTCCTTCTTTTTTGTGACAATAGAAGTCAGATAGGACAGCCCTGGTCTTCCAAGCCCCAGACCTACCAGTCTGTCAGCGTTTGAACTCAGCCGTTCCTCTTGCCTCCCAAGGTAGCTGATGGGCTGGTCTGAACGACCCGCCCTTGCCTGGGCCTCCATCCTGGGGTTGTGCCCCCACCAACAGCAGAAGGTTCCATGTGCACTGCTTCTGCCTTCCCTTAGCCACCTTCACAGCTGACTTTCCCTGCTTCTCATGTCTTCCTCTATGGGATCCACCATCCTGTCCTCAACTCACCCCTGGAATGGCTGTTGGCAAAACCGTCAACGGCTTCCATGCCAGTGACCTAAGGACCTCTCCTCCATCTTCGTCTTATTTGACATCCCAGTGGCAGCTGGCCCCACTGGTGTTGCCTCTAATTTTGACTATTTTTCTTCCCTAGCTTTCCTTTCCTTAAATCTTCCTGGCTTTTCCCTACTTTGCTAACTACCCACATCCGCAGTCCTGCTCAGTCCAGCACAGAGCTCTCCCCAGGACCTGCCTCTCTCTCTTCCTCTGTACTTTGGGTAAATGCAAGCATCCTGACCTCAACTATTCCTCAGGTTTTAGATTTGTAGACCCAGTTCTCCTCTCGAGATCCCTTTGCTAACAGGCACCCTCAGAGAATTGCTGTACAAGTCCCCATTTAAGCACACACACTCCCTTCCTCCCACAACTTGGGTCCTTACCCCTCCCTCACTCTCGCCTTCACCTTTCAATCCATTAGGAAGTTGGGGGTTTCCACAACTCCTCTGTGGCCTCTATTCACCCACCTTCGCCCTTCCTTGACCACCACTCCCCAGCATTGGATCACTCGCCTACCAGGAATCTTGCAAAGGCCTGAAACTAAAGGTCTTGGCCCGTATGAACCTAAACACGGGCCATATTCAGAACCCTTTGCCCCAAAGAGGACATGTGTTTGCAGTACTTGGTACCAGGCTTTATACTTTAGAATTAGTGTTTGGGGGTCACGGGTGTGAACTGAAACCCCAAGTTGAAGCATTGTGTGATTTTTTTTTCTCTTTTACCCTGTTTTCCCTCCACTAGAGAGAGGTGCGTACTTCAGCAAGGTCAGCTTCTTTCTCAAGTGCTGGAGCTGTCCCACTTCAGAGGACCTGAATTTACAAAAACCTTTTCCACCTCCCATCTGTAAAATGAAATCCATACTTCTGGCCACCAAGGATTAATGTTCTCCTTCAGGCAATCAAAACTATTCTTACAGATCAGACTTCCAACACTCACTGTATGTTTCTACAGGCTCAGCCATAAATTTTTAAATGTTTTGTTTGCTTTATTTTTTCTGGCATCTTTGTGTATTCTATGCTGTGATCCACAGATATGCCATATTATAGAGAGTGAGCTCTCTCTCTATCATGTATTGCTCACTGTGATTAAGGACTGGTTGTGTAATTCTCAACCAGTTTAGTCAAATAAAAGGCAAAATAAATACAAATATATATATATATATATATATATATATATATATATATATATATATA
>NC_058412.1:156339-158679 GCF_002201575.2 Neomonachus schauinslandi
ATATATATATATATATATATATATATATATATATATATATATATATACACACCTGAGTAGGTAAGAAGAGGCTTTATTTGAAAAGCCTCTTTCACAAAGCAGAGGGAACTTCATAGCAATAGGGAGGGCTTTTTGGCCCCTACATCTTTAAACATCTCATGGTCCAAGGCTCTTCCTTCCTGAGGAAGAATCAACAGGCTAGGAAGAACGGGGTGGGCTGTGAACAAACCTGATGGGCAGGAGGTCGGGGAAGCAATAGGGCGATTGTTCCTCATTCCAATGCTCAAGGGAAGGCTAAAGGCCCTTTCCTAAGGGAGAATCTTAGCCGAGGTTTGGCTAACAAGCATTTTGTTCCATACCGCAGTGGAGACAGAGCAGTTCAGCTACATCATTTATGGGACCAAGAACGGGACCAAGGGGCCCTGTGAGTCCCATCTAAGAACATGGGGAAGGAGGCGGCTCTTTCTTGGAACAGGAATGGGGGCTGCCTCACCTTCGCTCTTTTCCAGGAGCGTGGGCTGGGGAAGGGCAACAGTAGCAGCAGCGACAGAAAGGACTGCTGTCCAGGGCGGATTTCATTCTGTGTCCAAAGTCCAACTTCCGTGGACTTCTATGTGCTATGACTTTGTTGGTTCTTATTTCAGCTCCTTATCACCAACCACGGAAGAATTAGCCCATGATATGTCTGTAACCCTGTTGGTGGGTGCTTGAACTCTGCAGGGTCAGCTGTGCTCATGGCAGAGATGGGTGGAGAGAGCATCTTCTTTGGTGGAAAGAACACTGCTTCTCCCGGTCTAAACTGAAAATGGACTTCATTCAGCAGAACACGAGAACCTTAGTGAAACCATTATAATCCCTGGGAAGCAGAAGCTAAGGATTTTAATTACTTTGTTTCTAGAATTATGTGGTGTGTGCCTGTAGGCATATATCACACACTCAATCTTTTTCCACTAAACGCATTATAGCTTTTTAAAGTCCTATGTTTATGAAACCCTTCAAATATTGTTGGAGATTAAGAACCTGATCCAAGTGGCCCCCCTAACTACTGCAGCCACCCCAGTCAGGCCTGGGTGGTAGGTACCGCTAGTTCCAGAAGAGGGTCCGGACAGGGGTTTCTCCTTCAGTCCACCACACAACCCGAGGAGGGACAAGCAACACCTTTGATTCTTTGTTACTCTATTGGGTAAAAGATACTTGCTTTTAATCATTTAAAATTAAAGGCTATCAGGTTGCCTGGGTGGCTCAGTCGGTGAAGCATCTGCCTTTGGCTCAGGTCCTGATCCCAGAGCCCTGGGTTTGAGTCCCACATTGGGCTCCCTGCTCAGCCGGGAGTCTGCTTCTCCCTCTCCCTCTCCCTGTCCCCTCAGCTCATGCTCTCTCTTTCTCTCTCTCTCAAATAAATAAATAAAATCTTTAAAATAAAAGGTTAACTGTTGACATGTGCTCCAAGGAAGTTATTCTCTAGGTGTGTGGACTGATGCAGATGGTTTCCCAGTTAACTTTGTTTTAGACTTACATAACATTAACCTGTCCACATTGTGATGCACAGACCTTGTTTCTAAGGAGTCACCAATGTAATTTCATGGGAAGGTCTCTTTTTCAGGATTTAAACTATAATTATAATCTCCTTAGAGGTGTTAGGGGAGACGGTCCAGCTAGTCTGGTGAAGATAAGCCAGAACAAAGCAAGAACAAGTGGTACCGTGGTTCTGTTTATTTTTATCCTTCAGAAAAAATTAGTTTCTACTTGAATTATTACTGTAGCTGTTACCATTACTAAGAAAATAAGACATGCCATGAAATGTTGGACAAAAAAAAAAGTCTCAGTGCACAACCTCAGCACCCAACACACAAAACATTTCCAGCTCCATTTTCTTTTTTTTAAAATTTTTATTGTTATGTTAATCACCATACATTACATCATTAGTTTTAGATGAAGTGTTCCATGATTCATTGTTTGTGCATAACACCCAGTGCTCCATGCAGAACGTGCCCTCTTTAATACCCATCACCAGGCTAACCCATCCTCCCACCCCCCTCCCCTCTAGAACCCTCAGTTTGTTTTTCAGAGTCCATTGTCTCTCATGGTTCGTCTACCCCTCCGATTTCCCCCCCTTCATTCTTCCCCTCCTGCTATCCTCTTTTTTTCTTTTTTTTTAACATATATTGCATTATTTGTTTCAGAGGTACAGATCTGAGATTCATCAGTCTTGCACAATTCACAGCGCTCACCATAGCACATACCTTCCCCAATGTCTATCACCCAGCCACCCCATCCATCCCACCCCCCACCGCTCCAGCAACCCTCAGTTTGTTTCCTGAGATTAAGAATTCCTCATAT
>NC_058412.1:158689-163348 GCF_002201575.2 Neomonachus schauinslandi
ATTCCTCTGGCTATGCGGGTTCTTTTCTGGTTCCATACAAATTTTAGATTATTTGTTCCATTTCTTTGAAAAAAGTGGATGGTATTTTGATGGGGATTGCATTGGATGTGTAGATTGCTCTAGGTAGCATTGACATCTTCACAATATTTGTTCTTCCAATCCATGAGCATGGAACGTTTTTCCATTTCTTTGTGTCTTCCTCAATTGATTTCATGAGTATTTTATAGTATTCTGAGTACAGATCCTTTGCCTCTTTGGTTAGATTTATTCCTAGGTATCTTATGGTTTTGGGTGCAATTGTAAATGGGATCGACTCCTTAATTTCTCTTTCTTCTGTCTTTTTTTTTTTTTAAGATTTTATTTATTTATTTGAGAGAGAGAGTGAGAGAGAGAAAGAGCACAAGAGGGGGGAGTGGGAGAGGGAGAAGCAGACTCCCTGCTGAGCAGGTAGCCCGATGCAGGACTCGATCCCGGGACTCCAGGATCATGACCTGAGCCGAAGGCAGTCGCTTAACCAACTGAGCCACCCAGGTGCCCCTCTTTCTTCTGTCTTGTTGTTGGTGTATAGGAATGCCACTGATTTCTGTGCATTGATTTTATATCCTGCCACTTGACTGAATTCCTGTATGAGTTCTAGCAGTTTGAGGGTGGAGTCTTTTGGGTTTTCCGCATAAAGTATCATATCATCTGCAAAGAGTGAGAGTTTGACTGCTTCTTTGCCGATTTGGATGCCTTTTATTTCTTTTTGTTGTCTGATTGCTGTGGCTAGGACTTCTAATACTATGTTGAATAGCAGTTGTGATAGTGGACATCCCTGCCGTGTTCCTGACCTTAGGGGGAAAGCTCTCAGTTTTTCTCCATTGAGAATGATATTTGCTGTAGGTTTTTCATAGATGGCTTTTATGATACTGAGGTATGTACCCTCTATCCCTATACTCTGAAGAGTTTTGATCAAGAAAGGATGCTGTACGGGGTGCCTGGGTGTCTCAGTTGTTAAGCATCTGCCTTCAGCTCAGGTCATGATCCCAGGGTCCTGGGATCAAGCCCCACATCGGGCTCCCTGCTCAGCGGGAAGCCTGTTTCTCCCTCCCCCACTCCCTCTGCTTGTGTCCCTTCTCTCGCTGTGTCACTCTCTGTCAAATAAATATATAAAATATTAAAAAAAAAAAAGAAAGGATGCTGTACTTTGTCAAATACTTTTTCTACATCTATTGAGAGGATCATATAGTTCTTGTTCTTTCTTTTATTAATGTATTATATCACATTGATTGATTTGCGGATGTTGAGCCAAACTTACAGCCCAGAGATAAATCCCACTTGGTCGTGGTGAATAATCCTTTTAATGTACTGTTGGTTCCTATTGGCTAGTATTTTGGTGAGAATTCTTGCATCCATGTTCATCAAGGATATTGGTCTGTAATTCTCCTTTTTGATGGGGTCTTTGTCTGGTTTGGGGATCAAGGTAATGGTGGCCTCATAAAACGAGTTTGGAAGTTTTCCTTCCATTTCTATTTTTTGGAACATCTTCAGAAGAATAGGTATTAATTCTTCTTGAAATGTTTGGTAGAATTCCCCTGGGAAGCCATCTGGCCCTGGGCTTTTGTTTTTTGGGAGCTTTTTGATGACTGGTTCAATTTCCTTAGTGGTTATAGGTCTGTTCCGGTTTTCTACTTCTTCCTGGTTCAGTTTTGGTAGTTGATACATCTCTAGGAATGCATCCATTTCTTCCAGATTATCTAATTTGCTGGCATATAGTTGCTCATGCTCAGATTTTTTTTTTCAGAATTGTTGAAAAGGCAGTCCTTGGGTCCAGTGAGCCCAGTGGGTTCTTAATGTAAAATAAGGAAAAGAATCAGCAATGAAGATAAACAAAAAAACACAAGAATTTTGCTCCATCCATTCTTACTATATACAAAAATGATTACAAATGGATCATAGACCTAAATGTAAAATCCCAAACTATAATGCTACAAGGAAACATTGGTTAAACTCTTTGAGGCTGAGGGTTTGGCAAAGACCTCTCAGATTTACAAAGGAAAAAATGATGAAGAGGACTCCATAAAATTAAAACACTGCTCTCTAAAATACATTGTGAAGAGAATGAAAACGTAAGCCACAGACCGAGAGAAAATACTTGTAAATCAGATATCTGATTTTTTCCAAAATATATAAAGAAATTGCAGGACTCAATAATAAAAAACAAACCAAAATTAAAATGAGGAAAAAATTGAATTGGAGAATTTACTAAGTATGATATATGAAGGGCAGATGAGCACATGCAAGCTGTACAACATGATTGGTCACTAGGGAAATAAAAATGGACTGGAAGCAATGACCCAGAACTGCAAACTTATCAGAGTGACTGAAACTGTGACCGGCGATGCCTGGTCAGCTCTGCTGGGAGCGGAGCCCGCACAGCCACCTCCGCTCCTGGGTACTAACTCAAAAAAGTAAAGGACATGCCCACACAAAGCACTTGTACAAAAATCTCTATAGCACTTTTATTTTGTTCTATTATTGCAAAAACCCAGGAAGGAATGTTTATGACAAAAGGGTAAAGACTACGGTGCACCCACACAGCGGAGTACCACTCAGCACCCACAGTGAAGTAGAGTGAACTGCCGGTGGCTACATCTGAAGAGAAATCACGCTGACCACAGCGAGACAGAGCCAGAAGAGTTCATACTAATGATTCTCTATTACAAAACACGCAAAAGTACTCCATCATGATTGAAAGCAGATGGAGCGGCTGCCTGGGGAGGAGGGGTCAGAAAGCGCAGAAGGAGAGATGACAAAATCCATGGGAAAATGTGGAGGGATCTCACACCCTCCACAGGGTGCACCTCTCTGACCTCACCTCTGCTTCACTCCCTCACTCACCTGCTCCACACACCAGCTGGGGGGTTTCTCAGACAGTCTCCACCTGCTTGAAGTGCCCTTCCCCTAACACAGTCTGGGCTCTCTGAAGACCCTCCTTTGATTCTCCACAGCCCTTGCCAGAAGTTGATACACTGTAGTTGCACTTTTATATTTGTTAATCGTGTGTATGTTTTATATTTGTTTATTTTAGATATATTTTTATTTATTTACATTATAAACATTTTACATTTTAAGCATATTTTTAACATTTTAATGTTTATTTACTGTGTGTCTTTCCTGAGAAGAATGAAGCTCCATGAAGAAAATTCTTTATCCACTTTGTTTCCCCGGGGACACATGGTAGGTACTAACTGAATATGTACTGAGTGATGGAAAAATGAGTAAGTGAATAAGGACAAATGTGGTATATCAGTAAACTCTAAGACATGGAGCAATGGAGCATATTCCAGGGTTTCTGATGCCATCAGTGACCTCCCTGCCCTCTCTGGACTTTCTATCCCCATTTTTTTGTCATTTGAGAAAAAGAAATTCTGATACATTTAATCCAATATTTCCACGTCTCCTGTTATTTGCTGTTACTTGCAATAGCGAAATTATTTACGCACAAATTTTCATCATTTCAGAAGGTGTTTCTCTGCAAAAGTGTCTGGATGGTGTGCAATTACATGAGTGTCACAGGGCAGGTCATGCAGGGTCAGAAACAGCACCGAGGCAAAGAAAATCTGCCAAAGAAGGGCAGAGCCTGGAGAAAATACTAGAAGAGGAGGCAGGCGATGGGTTCTGAAGACAAATAGTGCCTTCCCCTCACAAACCTGATGTAGGAGGTGGCCCTCTCCCCCGTGACCAAGCAGCAGTCTGTCTGCTATGATTTCACCCTACACTCGCCCCTCTCCTGCTCTCACCGCATCTCGATGTCGCCTTGCGGGGATGAACTACAGCGCTCAGGGCTCCAGCTTGGCTTGTCTCTTCTCACTTCACTCACGCGTTTCCATCTTCCTGATCTGCGTCTCTGCAGGTGTAACCAACCCCCCAAGGGCAAACCCTGGAGCAGTTGCCCAGACGCCGGGCCCTTGTTCCTGAGACCCGGTTGTTTCCTTTCAAACCAAGGAGCGCCCCCACCCCCGCACCGCCTGCAGACTAGGCCTTGTGCTGGGGACAGCGCCTGCAGGCACGGTGACCCCAACGCAGAGCAGTCCCGCTGCGTGTGCGCCCTGGGCCTGCGAGGCAGCTCTGCGGGGATAGGGCCCAGCCCCAGAGCTGCTGGGATACAGGTGCGCGCTCCATGCAAGAGGGGATGCCGGGGCAGGGGCCAGACAGAACTGATGACCTCTGCTCAGTTCTGGAGGAGGAATCACCAGGCCCTGCTCCGTCGTGCTGCTCCACGCTGTGGCGGTCAGGCCTTGCGAGGTGAGGGAGTCGGAGACTGGGGATGGGGCCTCAAGCCTATCTGCTCTGAGGAGCTGGGACCTCGAAGCCTGCGGGGTTTCCAGAGGAAATCCACCTGAGCTGTCAGGGCGCCAGAGGGGCCCCGGCCTGCGGTCCGACAGACCAGGACGGGAATTGGTGCGCAAACTTGCCAGCCCAACCTCGCAGATCCGGCCCTCTGTGTCCCCAAATGAGAACAGGCTGCCTCCCTCGCAGCTCGCAGCTCGCAGCTCCCAGTGCTGGGACTGCGCCAAGGGTGGGGCAGGTGGAGGCACCTGGTCCCATCCTGGTCCCCCATCCCTGTCCCGGTCCCCGTCCCCATCCCTATCCCCATCCCCGTCCCCATCCCTGTCC
>NC_058412.1:188573-241241 GCF_002201575.2 Neomonachus schauinslandi
ATATTATGCAGCCATCAAAAGGAATGAGATCTTGCCATTTGCAACGACGTGCATGGAACTGGAGGGTGTTATGCTGAGCGAATAAGGTCAATCAGAGAAAGACATGTATCATATGACCTCACTGATATGAGGAATTCTTAATCTCAGGAAACAAACTGAGGGTTGCTGGAGTGGGGTGGGAGTGATGGGGTGGCTGGGTGATAGACACTGGGGAGGGTATGTGCTATGGTGAGCGCTGTGAATTGTACAAGACTGTTGAATCACAGATCTGTACCTCTGAAACAAATAATGCAATATATGTTAAGAAAAAAAAAAAAGAAGAAGAAGGTAGTAGGAGGGGAAGAATGAAGGAGGGGAAATCGGAGGGGAAGATGAACCATGAGAGACGATGGACTCTGAAAAACAAGCTGAGGGTTCTAGAGGTGAGGGGGGTGGGAGGATGGGTTAGCCTGGTGATGGGTATTAAAGAGGGCACATTCTGCATGGAGCACTGGGTGTTATGCACAAACAATGAGTCATGGAACACTACGTCAAAAACTAGTGATGTAATGTATGGTGATTAACATAAAAAAAAGAGTTCAGTTTTGGACAAGTTAGGTTTGAGATGCTATTGCCTTCCAAACAAAGCTGTCAGAGATGAGTTTGGAGTTCAAGGAAGAAATTAGAGGGAATAAGATAACACAGGTAAGCTCCTGAATTTCCCTTCTCCCACAGGTGCACTAAACACATAACTACTTATAGAGGAATCCTTCTGAGAGAAATCCAGAAACTAATCCTCCACATTGGGTAACTAGGAAATATCCACAGCAGAACAGGAAAGGCTGAGACACACTGTTACCATAAACCCTACTCCATGGCACAACACCATGCTATGAAGGGGAAACCCCCAACTCCCATTTTCTCCCTGAAGAGCAAAGGTTTTGGACCAAACATCGAATGACCCAACTTTAAGGCTGCCATCCAAGGGATGAGTTGCCAAATCACTGAGCTCTAAAAGCCAGTGTGGCTTATGTTCATAAGGCTCACAGCACTGTAGCAAACCAAGAAGCAGTTCTTAATGAGAGCATGAACACTCATGGCATCTATTCCCTCCAGGGCTTGGCTCGGAGGGACCATGCACAACACCCGTCTCCCATGTTCTCCCATGCTCCCCTTTCCTGGAAAAGACTTGACTGCATACTTTACAAGCTGCATCTAATTAGCACACACCTAGGTGCTGGCTGTGATCCTCCCTGGGGCCCTGAGGAGCCAGTGGACACTTGCCCTGCATGCTCCCTCTGGCTTATTGCAATAATAAAACCAAGCATCTCTTTGGAAGACTGTTCATGCTTCAGGCACCCCAACTTTCAAAGCTGCCATTCGAAGGATGGACCTCCAAGCCACCTACCTCAGATAGCCAAGAGGGCTTGCATTCAGGAGTCCCACAGGACCGTAGCAAACAAAGAAGCAGTTTTTAAGTGGGCATAGGAGTACCTTCCACCCCACACTAAACCTCCAGGCTCAGTGCAGAGGGAGCAGGTAAAAATGCTTTAATCTCCCAGTTTCTCCACAGAAAGAGATTAACTACATGCTTTCTCAGTGCTGCCTGAGGGTCTAGCTTGCAATCAGCCTACTTCGAGGTGCTGACCAGGATCTTCCCTTCAGAAACACTAGTGGTTGTTGGCACATCCTCAACCACTGGAAGTCACTAAGAACAAAGTAGGTAGTTTGGACAACCACAGAGTTTTGAGAGACAACCTGGAGCTCAGGTAACAAAGTTCAACTCCTACATGACACCATCAAGACTGGGAGAGGGCGCTGTTTCATCTAATGTGCAGAAAACAACAGAGACAGGGAAGATGAAGAAGAGTCAGGGGAATATATTACAAAGAAAAGAACAAGATAAATCTCCAGAAACGGAACTTAATAAAATGGAGATCTGTTATGTACCCAATAGAAAGTTCAAAATAACACTTGTAAAGATGCCCACTGAAGGCAGGAGAGCAATGATGAACAAAGTGGAAATTTAAATAAATAGATAGAAAATATAAGCAGACATAAGACAGAAATCACAGAATAGAAGAATGATGTGATTTGGGGTCCAGGAGTGAATAGTCAAGAAAGAATTCTTGAGACATTTTCAGTGCAAAAAGGTGTTTTTATTATAGCACAGGGACAGGACCCATGGGCAGGAAGAACTACACTGAGATTGTGAGGAACAATTGATTACACACTTTTAAATCGGTGGGGTAGAGAGAAAGGAACTTTTCAAAAGGATTTTCATATGTTAAAGAGGACTTACAGGATCCTGGAGTTGTGGCTCTTGTCCAGCTAAGGCTGCTTTTTGCCTCTAGCAAAGCATTAACATTGAGACAGTTGTGAATTCTTTGAGGATTATCATACACTACTTGTCTCAAGTATTTGTTAATGGGCTGCAAGTTGTAAGGAAATTTAATTTTATCTGTTTCATTTACCTTTGTTCTCCTCATCAAAGAATACAATAATTGAACTGAGAAATTCAATAGAGGGGTTCAATAGCTGACTACATGGAGCAGAATGAAGAATCAGCAAATTTGAGGGCAGGGCAATAGAAGTCATCCAGTCAGAAAAGTAGAGAGAAAAAGAATGAAAAAGAGTGAAGACAAATTAGGGAATTTTATGTGGGCCAACTGATGTGTTAGAGTGGTCCCGGAAGGAGAGAGAGGTAAAGGCCCAGAATGCTTATTTAAACAAATAATGGTTGAAAACATCCCTCACCTGAGGAAAGAAACAGACATCCAGAGAGTACCAAAGAAGATGCATCTAAAGAGTCCTGCCCTGAGGGACTTTATGTTAAATTTATAAGTCAAGCAGAGAAAGTCAATTATCATATGGTTTCACTTATTTGTGGAACATAAGGAATAGCATGGAGGACATTAGGAGAAGGAAGGAAAAAATGAAGGGGGGGGAAATTGGAGGGAGAGATGAACCATGAGAGACTATGGACTCTGAGAAACAAACAGGGTTTTAGAGGGGAGGGGGAAGGGGGGATTGGTTAGCCTGGTGATGGGTATTAAGGAGGGCACGTACTGCATGGAGCACTGGGTGTTATATGAAAACAATGAATCGTGGATCATCACATCAAAAACTAATGATGTATTGTATGGTGACTAACATAACATAATAAAATTTTAAAAAAAAAATTGCCAGAAATTAAAGACAAGGACAGAATCTTAAAAGTAGCAAGAGAAAAGCAACTTGTTATGTAGAAGGGAAACCCCATAAGACTATCAGCAGACTTTCCAGCAGAAGTGTTGTAGGC
The DNA here is from genome assembly GCF_002201575.2 of Neomonachus schauinslandi. Taxonomy (NCBI): domain Eukaryota; kingdom Metazoa; phylum Chordata; class Mammalia; order Carnivora; family Phocidae; genus Neomonachus; species Neomonachus schauinslandi. The sequence continues at coordinate 191,854 of NC_058412.1, forward strand.
CAGAACGTCATTCTTGGGGTGATATATTCAAGGTGCTGACAGGAAAAACAAAAACAAAAGCCCCAAAACAGAAAACATCTGCCAACCAAGAATACTCTACCTGTCAAAGTTGTCCTTCAGAACTGAAGGAGAGAGAACGAGCTTCCCAGACAAACAAAAGCGGAAGGAATTCATCACCACTAAAACAGCCTAACAGGAAATATTAAAGGGAGTTCTCAAGCTGAACTGAAACGGCACTGATTAGTATGAGGGAAACAAGAAACAATACAACTCTCTGGTAAAGGTAATTATATAGTTAAATTCAGAACATTCTGATACTGTAATGGTGGTGGAAAAATCACGTAACTCTAGTATAATATTAAAAGAAAAGTATTAACCATACAATAGTTTTAATGGGTATGCAATGTAAAAAGATGTAAATTGTGACATCAAAGACAAAATGGGGGGGTGTAAAAAAGCTTTTATATGCATTCAAAGTTGTTACCAGCTTAAAATTGACAGTTGTAACTCTAAGATGTTTTGTGTAAGCCTCATGGTAACCACAAGCAAAAACCTATAGAAAATGCAGAAAGACAAAGAGAAAGGAATCAAAGCATACTACACATGATGGAAAACCATCAAAAAGGGGAGGGCAAGAGAAACGAAACAAAAGAATTACAAAACATCCAGAAAACAATGAACAAAGTGTTAATAGTAAAAATTACTTCAAATGTAAATGTACTAAATTCACCAATCAAAAGACACAAGGTGACTGAGTGGACTTTAAAAGACCCAGGTGAGCTTCACTTCAGATGGAAGGACACAAGCAGACCAAGAGTGGAGGATTGGAAACCTAAAAAGCACAGGAGTCACTATACTTATGTCATGCAGAATAGTCTTTAGGCTAAAAACTATAATGAGACAAAGAAGGTCAATACGTAATGATAAAGGAGTGAAATGATCAAGCAGATACAAAAATTGTAAATATTTATGCACCCAACACCAGAGCACCCTACATCTATAAAGCAGACACTGATGGACGTGAAGGGAGAAATAGACAGCAATACAGTCATAGCGGGGGGCAGTGAGGCAGGGGGTGGGGAACTTCAATCCCCCACTTTCAACAATGAATGGATCATCCAGACGGAAAATCAGTGAGGAAACCCCGGACTTGGGCTACATGTCAGACCGGGTGAACCCACAAACACATGCAGAACATTCCATCTTACGGCAGCAGGATGCACATTCTGCTCAAGTGCACATGCAACGTTCTCCAGGACAGACCAGGCCACAAACCAAGTCTTAATAAATTTTAAAAGGCTGAAATCATATCAAGAATCTTTTCTGAACACAATGGTACAAGAGTAGAAATCAATTACAAGAAAAAAACTGGAAAATTCATCAATATGTGGAGATTAAACAACATGCACACATATGACCAGCCCACAGCTATCATCATACTCACCAGTGAAAATGTAAAAGCTTTTCCTCTGGATCAGGTACAAACAAGGATGCTCACTCTTGCCACTTCTATTCAACACAGTACTGGAAGTCATATAAGGTCAATTAGGCAAGAAAAAGAAAGAAAAGGGGTGAAGGGGAGTAAGAGATAGAGGCTTCCAGTTAGGGAATGAATAAAAGGCAGCCACATTGGGAAGAGACAACACAGTTATCTCTGTTTGCATATGAAAACCTAAGTGTTCATTAACAGATGAATGGATAAAGAAACGTGAAATATAAACATAGAGAAGGAAATCCTGGAATTTGGGAAAATACGGATGGACTATTATCCTAAGTGAAATAAGTCAGTAAAAGACAAACACTGTATGATCTCACTTATATGGGAATCTAAAAAAGCCAAACTCAGAAACAGAGAGTAGAGTGGTGGTTACCAGGGGTTGGAGTTGGGGGAAATTAAGAGATACTGGTCAAAGGCTACAAACTTCCAGGTATAAGAGGAACAAGTTCCAGGGTCTAATGTACAGCATGGTGACTAAGTTTGATAATATTATATTACATAATTGAGATTTGCTAAGAGAGTAGAACATTAGTGTTCTTACCAAAAAAAAAAAAAAAAAGGTAAATATGTAAAAGGATGGATGTGTTAATTCACTCCATGGGAACCCTTTCACAGTGTATATGTGTATCAAATCATCATTGTAACCTTTAAATATTTTACAATTGTATTTGTCAAGTATATATTCGTAAAGCCAAGAAGAAACAAGTTAGGCAGCCAATCACAGTGGTGGGTTTTAACCTTCAGGCCAACCACAGGGCCTCTTACTTTACACAAAGAAACTAAGAAAAACAAAATCAAGACATTAACTTATCATTTAAAAAACATTTATTTAGAGACAACTAGGCCATGTCAACATAAGTTGATTCTCCTACTAGAAATGAATAAACATAACCTCATGCAGAAGAAAAGTTAATGTCATCTTTGTTTAATGCAGAGTGGCTGAACTTTGCAACAGCATGTTTCTGCTACCAATATACATATATGTAATTTTTGAAGGAATAACGATCATTTTTAAGGATTCATATCGTAGCTTGTCCCTAAAACTAGAAGGATTATGTAATACCTTCCTTAAGCTGATTCCTTCTTCTCTAGTCACTTTGCAAATAGAAATACTTGAGTTGGTATTCATGCCCCTACCCTTAAGATTCTCAAATTAGAATAAGCAATTACCATATACAGAGCCAATCACAGGTTTAGTGATGCTTGAAAATGAACACAAAAGGACTGTGACCATAGGAATTGGAGCATATTAACTTTAAATAGTATATGTGATAAAATTAGTACAAAGTATTTAAAGATATGTAAGTTAACCATTTATAGAGAGAAAAAAATCTTTTACATATTAGATAAAAGTTTATAGAGAGCAGTATTTTAAAATTTATATTACACATTGCGTAACTGAAGAGTAAATCCTGTCAGTGGAGAAATAAATGTTTTAAAATTCTCAAAGAAGAAAATTATATAAACTTTAATTCAAGGTAACATAGTTGGCTGGAAAAATGCCAGTTTGACCTCGAAGTTTCCCTTCCCACCAATCGAAATGTGAATCTGTTTGTGATATAACTGTGATTCTGTCTCCAGCATGAAAATTCAAATCCCCTGGCTGCTGACCTTCAAAAGAATATAATGCCGTCACTTCTATGAGTGGGTTCAACTTGCCTAAAACAAACAAACAAAAGTATTTAAATTATTCACATTTTTAATGGGAAACCTGGGAAGGTAAGATATAAATTAACTTCAGTACTTAATATTCTAATGCCTTAGAGCATGTGGTCTGTGTGATTTTCATCATATTATTAGACTTATGTTCTTCTTCTTCAAAAAGAGCAAATGTTTGGTAATAACATTTCCTAAATCCATACAAGTCAAACTGCATATTATTATATATCTAACTATGTATTTAGCAAATATTTGTGGTTATAATTGTTTGAATTTTGAATAACCTATAACACTACAAGCTAACCCTTGAACAATACAGGTGTGAACTGCACTTATACATGGATTTTTTTTTTTTATAAACAGTATGATGCTGTAAATGTATTTTCTCCTTCTTTTCTTTTTTTTAAAATTAATTAATTTATTTGACAGAGAGAGCATGAAAGAGCACAAGCAGGGGGAGCAGCAGAGGGAGAGGGAGAAGCAGGCTCCCCACTGAGCAGGGAGCCTGATTCAGGACTCGATCCCAGGACCCCGAGATCATGACCTGAGCCAAAGACAGACGCTTAACCGACTGAGCCACCGAGGTGCCCCCTCCTTATTTTCTTAATAACATTTTCTTTTATCTAGCTTCATTTATTATAAGAATACAGCACATAATACATGTAACATACAAAATATGTGTTAACCTACTATTTATGCTTTTGTTAAGGCTTTTGGTCTATGATAGGCTATTAGTAGTTAAGTTTTGGGGGAATCAAAAGTTATATGTGGATTTTCAACTGCATGGGGTTTGGTGCCCCTAAACCCCCTGTCCCAAGTTGTTCAAAGGTCAACTGTATTTACATTTTTCCCCTTTTAATAGAATGGTCATTATGGCTTTCATGAATCGTAGCTGTTAGAGAAAAACACATTTATAATCACGATTGTATCATAAAATATTTAATTGAAAAACCATGCTCCAGGATAGAGCTAGAGAGTATTATGCTAAGGGAAATAAGTCAGTCAGAGAAAGACAAATACCATATGATCTTACTCATATGTGGCATTTAAGAAACAAAACAAATGTGTAAAGGAAGAAAAAAAGACATACACACAAACCAAGAAACAGACCCAGACTTTTAACTATAGAGAACAAACTATGGTTACCAGAGGGGACATAGGTAGGAAGATGGGGGTTAAAGAGTACATTTATCATGATGAAAAATAAAATAAAATAAAATGTTAAACAAAACAAAACAAAAACCATGCTCTGTAGCCTTTGGTTTTTAGGGTTCCAGCTCAGACGAATTTTGCCGATTCATCAGCAGACATTTTTTCCATAGGCTTCATGGCTGTTTTCATTTCTGTGCTTACTTTACACTTTCTCTCAAAACAGAGATAAAACTCAAATTAGCACAAGAAGTACGTCTGCATATGCTTAATAAGAGTTTCAACACAATGTGTAGAATTGTCTGTATTGTATTAGGAAAAAAATAACCTTGAGAATTAAGGAGTTAATATGAGTAAAAAACAGTAAATATTATAAACTGTATAACATCATAAGAAATATAAAGAAACAGATACTTTCTGTGTATTCAGCTACATGGAATTTTATATTTGTTTCACATACTATGTGCACATATTAGGCAATTAGATGCTTGTTAAATGCATCTTAGTGCAGATACACTGAAAACATAAATAACCGAATTCTAAAAACCAGTTACTTATTTGAACCTATAATACTATAATAGTAAAAGATAAACCAAATTTGGCTTGACAGTAAGTGATAAAAAGTGAAGACTTTAATTACACTACGTTGACCAAAACATGGAATTTGTAGTTCACACAAGATGGTGCTGCAGTTCTTTCTGTAAAAGCATGTGCCACGTGGTTCTTTGAGTTCTCCTCAAGAAATAACCCTAATAACAACTAACAGAATTACATTCAAGGGATTCCTGGTATCATTATTTTTTTCTATCATAGAGACATGTTCTGCCTGTTTTTACATCTTATACTATATTTACTTGTAGTCTATCAATTTCAAGGAAGAAGGTTAAAAGAATATCACAGAAGTGTAGAATTTTGATAACGTCTGGATATCATCAAAACCAGCTGAGTGACAGCCAACACATTAATGAGCACTCATCACTGTGTATGTGACAAGCAGCGGGGGTCCCGCGCTGCGGGACACACAGCAAGTCCTCCTGACAGGCCCCTTTGTCATTAAATCAGAGGAATGTAAGGTGATGTTAGAGGAAAAAAATCATTCCTAACATCATTTTCTCATCAATAATTATATTTATCACCTCCATACATAAAGCTCAACCTCTTTCAACCGAACTTAATGAAAACCCTCAAGTAGCTCCTCCTCTCTTGTGTCTCCAAGCACCTTGGATAATACAAAGAAGCAAGCAGAAAAGTCCTAGTGAATATCAGGGAATGTTCTGGAAGTCACAGCCATCTTGGCGGCCATATGCATGTGCATCTGTAGTACCAGGTACAAAGGAAAATGCACGAGAGGGTGATCGCAGTGATGACAGGTGCCAGCCCTTGCCGTGTGCTCAGCCTGTCCCTCGTCCCATCACCCCCGCATCACAGAACATCAAGCTCAAGTGGCGTGTGAGGCACTCTGTCCAAGGAGCCGAGATCCGAATCTCAGAATCACCACCGACCTCATCCCCCAAGGCCCTCTGCAGCCACGCAAGTATTAAATTGTGTTCAGCAGACTGAACTTAGACTTATCAGGGCATTTCACTTTTGTCAGGCACATTTTCAAGAAGAATTAGCATATTCTTCTGCATCACTGAGTTATCCAGACTCTACAAATAGTAAGAATGTTGGATGATGATCCTGGGTAACCACTGATAAATGAACTGGTTCTTACTGGTTTTAGGAATATATTTTGTGATGATCAATTAGAGGAAGAAAGATATTATGAACTGAATGAAAGAGAGGATCACAGACTTGGTTCAGTTCCTGCCCTTCCTATTTAGGTGTTGTCCAGTTTCCTCTGAATTGTAGTTTCCAAATGAACTAAGGGTAAAGTGGTGATGGGAAAGGGGGTGTAAGAACAGAGCAGGTGGTTTTGAGATGCAGCAGAGAAGAAGGCAGTGCTGTGGGGTTTGAGGAGGTTGGTATTCAACATCCCTCTTCCCCCCACCCAAATTTTGAGCAGAGATGAGGCAAATGGGGAGGGGAAATCATTGCTGGGAGAGCTAGGGAAGAATATGGGCAAGATAGGCAGACAGGGATGTGCCAAAGAAGAGTCAGGAGTTTAAGCAGTTTTGCGGAAAATTCATCCACAAGAACACGAGATGGTGAGCCAAGCCTGAATGAAGACCGGTGCTCCCTGGAGGTAACAGTCCACAGGCCACTCAATGCCATGCCCTACTGTTAGTTTTTTCTTCAAGTTCTTAAAGTTCTTCTTCACTATAAATATTAGAGATACCTTCCATAAGGAAAAGTTTAATGCCCACAAAATAGCTTATTAAAAAAAAAAGGTGGGCCTTTTTCTTCCGGGAGGGAGGTATGTCCTTCCAGAAAGAGAGAGCCCCCTGGGGACCACGGACACAGGCCCCGCTGCCAACTAAAATACTTGGCATTCACAGAAGCCTTGCCTTCAAGTTTTATATTCCTGTGTTTAAGAAATATGTAAGCTCTTTGAAGCAATTAGCCATTTTCATCATAATATTCAACTTTAATTCAAATACAGTTTATTTTCTCTCCCAAATCAGGACTACACTTAACAGGAAGCAGCTGTCCCGAGGCTCCTAATTAGCAAGGCTGGGTCTAGAGGGTGTCACTGTGTTACTCCCAGTTGCTTTCTCCATGGAGTCTGCATAATGTAACCCATATGTAACCAACATATCCGGCCCTAGACGTGATCCGGGAAAGGAATCTCAGTCTTTGGAAGGTCGTTGCAAGGCAAGCAGAAGTAAGAGAACAAACACATCTTTGGTTTTGTGCACATTTAATGTAGTGATGAGTTGCATGGCTGACTTAACTCTGGTACCCACATCCCCCCAGGTCAGGTGTGGGGTCTGTCACTTTCGGGATCACGTCCTTTGGAAGAGGGTGAGAATCATTGGTAAAGTGAGGCAGATAAGGCCACTAGGTGATGTCACCAGAAAAGCAGTTCTCAAAAGGTAATGTCTGGAGCATTTGTGGTCCTTGCAACTGGGAAGGGAGTATTATTGGCATGGAGTGACTCAGTCCAGGGCAGCCACGCAGCACAGGATGGCCCCCACAGTGGATGTGCCCAGACTGTCACTGAGAATTACAGGGTGGATAGGAGGCGGGTGGTGAAGACTGACACAGGAGGGCACGGGCTGTTACAGAAAGGTACAGTAAACCAGGTTGTGCAGTTGCAAGGCTGTCTTGCTGAGAGGCCCAAGTACCATGCAGTTGAGCTTCCAAAGGGTACAAAACAAAAGTATATGCAGTTTGGAGAATTCCTGCTTTGCCCAACAGCCCATGCAAAAGTGCAGCTGGTCAGTGGGTATGGGACAGGCTGAGAGCAAGCCCACAGGAGTTTTAACTTGAGGCTCAGGCCTGTGCCCTGTGCCTTTTCTCTGCAGCAATACTCGGCCAGGATGTGAGAAAGTCCTTGGTAAGAATTTAACTGATTTCACAGCTGCTTTTTAAAAAAACACAATCACGTTAAGTTTTATTTTAAAAATAGACTTTAAATCTTCCTTTCCATTTTTTTCTTCAAACTCCCTTATATTTGGAGAAAGGACTAAAATAAATTAATATTACCCTAGTACCTACTGTTTGTACAACTTAACTCATCCTACCCTCAAATATAAAAAAAAACCTGACCGACCGACCAACCACGGGCAGGTAACTATCCGTGGATCACTCGGCTAGTGGTCAAAGTATTGAGTTCAAGTCAGATCCTGTTTCCAGAGCCCACCCAGGATTTGTTTCTTATAATTTCACACTGCCCTTAGTGCCTTTTAGGGGTATTGCTAACATTCCCTAGCACCCAGCCTGCAGGTACACGCTCTAGAGAACCCTGAGAAAAGGAGCTGCAGTTCCCATGTCACCACAGCCTCCGTTGTCCCTTGTCCCTCAGTGTCCCTGCTGGCCCCTCTCCCTCCGCAACTCAGCTTGTCTGTTGACCTCAAATTTAAGATTCCCTTTAATTGCAGGATACCTAAGTGTAGGTCTAATTCTAACAGAGTCTTTCAAAGACCACTATATAAAATTCTCCATGCTACTTGGGTATAGACATTTATATGTTAACCACTTTTGCTTCTGAAGGATGTGTTTCCAAAGGTCAAATTATGACAGTCTCAGTATCTCTACCATGGCTGTAAATCACACTCGCAAAAGCAAAATACATTTTTAAAAGCCTCTAGTTTTCTCACTGTGCCTGGGGCCACAGCACAGTTAAACCCAGGCCATCAGACTGTCTCTGAACACAGGACTCCCTCCACCTGGGCTCCTGCGAGAACAGATGGCCAGAAGTGGGCTCCACATGATGGGAACCAGGCTGAAAGCAGAAGGAAAGTCAGAAACCCTAATCCATCAGGAAAAGGTTGACTTCTGTTTAAGGAACTCTGCTTAAGAGACATTTTTGAAATATCTTTATAAATTTTAAAAAGAAATGGGTACTTAGTGACCTTGACACTCTGTTTACATGAAACAAGTAATGCCCCTGGAGTTTCCTTACCCAGGATGGTTCTGTGATCCCAGTGACAAAAGATGATGTGAAAAAATAAACAGGCTATTTTACAACTGGTTAACCTTTGCCCTCATTTTGTGTCCCGTTCACATTTCTAAATAATTGCTTAATTCTTTAAGGAACATTTTCTAAAGAATATTGAAGTAAGACAGGTTGAGGGACTATTTTCATCATGGCAAATCCTAGTAAGTTTTACGAAGTAGTTCCCAATAATGGCAAAATATCTGAACATGAAAAATAAAATATTCCTTAAAAACATAAAAATATTCACGGGGCTAAAACCCAGAAAAAATGTGATGATGATGAAGTTGTAATTCACAATGAACAAACCTTGTCATTCTATCGTGACAAGACTTTAAAAGATCCTGTGGTTTGGTCCTCGGACAAGCCCCTGGGAGTCAGCGGCACTTAGTCCCAAGCTGGGGTGCTCCCTGGCAGGTAACTGAGCATGTGCCTCTTACAGTTCCCCATTGCCCTCCTTATCTCAGATTAAAAGCAAGTAAGAGAGCAAAAGCATAGCATTTTTTAAATGAAGTACTTCTCAAAAGCATGTGCATATCCTATAAATCAAAGGAGTGCTGAACTTCTTCCCAGAGAGTTTTACAAACTGCCATATTAATTAGAAAGTTTGTGATTATAAGATGGATATGAATCATTTTTAACATATAGATATTTTATTTACCAACTCTCTCCTGATAGCTGGAAAGTTCAGGGTAGAGCTTATATTTGCTTCTGTTACCTGCAAAACAGAAAAAAAGGGGGGGGGGCATTTATTAGACTTATTAGCATATCGTATATAAAATAGCCAAGAATGCCAAATCTTACTCTTGCAAAGCAGGTATTTTAAATCTCTAAGATTGATAGAAATACCATTATTTTATCACACTTTAAATCAAGAGGAATGCCTGAATAAATCCAGAAAGTATACCGACCATAAGGCAGAGGGTAAATATCTGGTATCTATAGGATTAGAAGCACTGAAACTACAACTCATGACCTTGGAATTACACATTCACGGATAACACACATACATCTTTTTTTCCAGAAGCAATCATAAGATACCTGAATTTTAAAAAAGTCTGTAGCCCCCAAGCCAGTGATTTTCAAACATCGCTATTTGCTTAACCCCTAAAATAATTTTTAAACAGCATGTGTTCATTTGTATATTTTTTATTTTTTTAATTTTTATTTATTTTTTAAGATTTTATTTATTTTTATTTGAGAGAGAGAGAATGAGAGAGAGGGAGTACGTGAGAGGGGGGAGGGTCAGAGGGAGAAGCAGACTCCCCACTGAGCAGGGAGCCCGATGCGGGACTCGATCCGGGACTCCAGGATCATGACCTGAGCCGAAGGCAGTCGCTTAACCGACTGAGCCACCCAGGCGCCCCTTTTTGTATATTTTTTAGTTAATATCTAAAATTGTTCAATAGAGGCCTAAAAGTTGTAAAGGGCATACTATGTAGCATATTTCAGTTTCAGTTATTTAAATTAAAAACTTGTATCTCTTTCTGGGATAACAGAATCTAAATATCATAGTATAAACATGAATCATTATTATAACTATACTCTCCATCATGAGTTTAAAAAAAGCTTTTTTTTAAAAGTCAGAAATTGGGGTGCCTGGGTGGCTCAGATGGTTAAGCATCTGCCTTTGGCTCAGGTCATGATTCCAGGGTCCTGGGATCGAGCACCACATCAGGCTCCTGGCTCAGCGGAGCCTGCTTCTCCCTATCCCTCTACCTCTCTCCCTGCTCATGCTCTCTCTCTCTCTCTGTATCTCTGTGTCTCAAATGAATAAATGAAATCTTAAAAAAAAAAAAAAAGGAAAAGAAAAAGAAATGTGCACAGACCAAAAGGTAAATCGGTGAGGACACAGTCATCGCTGTGCAAAGTGGGGAGGGCACCATCCATCTCCACAAGAAAGGGTCAGAAGATAGGAGATCACAGTGGGAAACAACAGCCCCAGGCTGTCACAAGCAAGGGGCCTGGGAACCTAAGTTGATGTTGAGATGTGTAGGTTTTAGAACACGTGCTCATGAGGAAAAAAAACCAAAAAAAAACAAATCTTCTGAGATTTTTCCATTGTTAAGTGAAAGGGGTTCCTTGAAGTTAAGATGAGTAGTTTTTTAATCTACACTGACAAGGAAGTGATATTAAGGGAACTGACATAAGATTTTTATATGTGCATCATACAAGATACCTATTTTCCTAGTGGGGACACTTCAGAAACATTATGTATTTTAAAACTTGCACACAGGTCAAATTTTATGTAATCACTCAGATTTAAAATAAAAATAGATTCAGTGCCCACATCTTGTTACTCACTGGAAATATGAGTGTATGTAAATTAATCGCCTGAACATGAATCAGAAATACCATCCCTTTTGGAAGAAGATGCAGCATCCCAGGAGAGTAGGGTACAGGCTAAGTTATAGGAAATGTGGGCAACGAAGAAGACAGGTGCAGTTCCTGAGCACCTTCCTGGGAGGGGTCCTTTTAGGCAAGCTAGAGGCCTAGCCAGGAGCCAGTGTGAGGGCTGTGACTCCTATTTCATGCCCAGGTGAAGGGGGGGGTGAATACAGAGCATGAAGGAGGGGACCATCCTCCTGCCCTCTAAAGCACTCTGATACTTGTTCTCTTCCTCCCAGAACTGGTCATGTGCTTCCTTTCAGTAATGGCAGTTATTTTTCCACATGTCGTATCTTCCCTCCTCCTAGACTGAAAGTTCTTCAAAGACAGGATATAATTTGGACTCATCTTTGTACTCTCAAAAGCCCCAGCACAGTGCTCGTGAATAACAGTGGATTATTACATGAAACATCACCTACTTTAATATATTGCTGCATACTGTTACCCTCTGTGCCTGAAAAGCATGATTCCAAGAGTGACTGTCCTATAAACGTGCAATGGAAAGAGGGGTAGAGGCCAAAACCTTGTGCTTTATAAATCTGGTCTACTTTAAAACCACCTTATGAAATCCTGAGCTCCCAAGAATATATGGTAAACTTAATATTCAGAATATAAATCTATAAGTATACAAGAAAAATAGGCTTATTTTGTTCCCATTTCAAATCGGCAGGATAACTATCTTTGGAAGAAATGACAAATAAGTGAAAAAACTTTAAAGATAAAACTCTTTGTAAATTGGAGAAAGCATCTTCTGAATGAGAACAGAAGCTTTCACAAATTACAGCAATGAGAATTTGTCTTCTGTCTTTAGAAGACGCTGAGCATTTATTTTTCTCTTCAACACCCATTAGTTCTTCTATTTGACACTAAAGTTTAACAATGCAGCTTGATTTCTTAACAATAATATCTAATAATTGCTTAATTATAATTGTATTTGAATTGCAACAGAAATATTTACTTTGGGAGCCGGAGCTCAGCAGGACTTGTGCAGATGACTGCTGTGGTCTTGGCGATGGTTTCGGAGGTAATTCTTTAGCCTGGGAGGAACAAAAAAAAATGCACATAATTTTTTTTTTTTTTTAAAGATTTTACTTATTTATTTGACAGAGAGATAGAGAGACAGCACAAGTAGGCAGAGTGGCAGGCAGAGGGAGAGGGAGAAGCAGGCTTCCCGCTGAGCGGGGAGCCCGATGCGGGGCTCGATCCCAGGATCCTGGGATCATGACCTGAGCCGAAAGCAGCCGCTTAGCCGACTGAGCCACCCAGGCGCCCCAAAAAATGCACATAATTTTAAAATACTTTTTTACCTTGGAGCATACAGGCTTTTTTCTTCTAATGAATATATGTGGCATAGTTTATCCTATGCACCTATTAACAAAGCACCCTAAACATGCATGTGCACTGCTTTGGACCACAATTGGTTGAACTGGATGCCACATGCATACGTTGAAGGGGGTGCTCCTCTGTAATGGGAAGCTTGCCTCATCCAGGCACCTCAGTCACTTGGTGACTGGCTCAGCAAACGCTGGGAAGGCAGTGACAACCGAGGCTTTGTGTGTCCGTTTTCATGTGGTACCATGGGGTCAATCCACTCCGAGAGGGTGTCCTGGAGCTCAGAGCACAAGACCCTTGACCTTCAAGGCCTCAGTATTCGCAGCCATTGTTCGTATCATTATTTAATATTACCAGGTCATGTCCTTGGAGAGATGCAATTATGGAAAACGAGCTATGTTTCCCCTTGAACTTTGTACAGGTAACATGTCAAGGTTATACAACATTTTTAAAAGAACTTTATGTAAATGAAGTTATGGGGGAAGTTTGGTGGTTATTGGGAACCTGATATCAAGAACAGAATATTCTATATAAAGAAGAGCCTTGTGACTGCTGAGAGAAATGTAAAAACCAAGCATTACAGCAGGCTTCCTCTGTTCCCTTGCTGCTTTTCTTGCGTTGATTCGTTGACCTTCATTTTCATACTTTTCAGTAAAGGAATCAAGAATTTCATAAAGATCTTCTGCTTGAGCAGGTCGTGGTATTTCTCCAAATAAAATGTCATAAGCTCGGATGTCTTGACAATAAAATCTAATAAGAAATACCAAATTAAGAGCATTTATAGACGTAGATCTTTTCTAGAGTTAAAAGTAGGACACACACCTGTGTGTAGGCATTTACTCACATCTCGTACTTCATATATACTATTTTTCAAACACTAACTACAAGCCATAACCCATGTTAAACCCCTAAATTCACTCCCCCAAGCTCATCTCTAGAGCCAATCACCATAAATTGTCTGATATGTATATCCTTCCTCCAATAATATAAAAAGCAAATCACATATATATACAAACACCCACACATACAAATATATAAACATGTATATGCAAATATACCTACACTTACAAAAATATACCTAGAAGCACATACATTTTTACAGATTTTTATTTTTTAAGTTTCTTACAAAAAGTGCTTTGTAATATGTAATACGTAATAACAAATATGGCTTTATAATTTCTTTAAAATGTTTACTTGTATCAAAATTACATAAAGATTTGCCTTACATATTTAGAAGCCCTGCAACTGAATAAGAAGTATATTAGTTTTAGTTTATCCAGGATTTATGTGAACTTCAATGAAAGTCTCCCAAAGGCCTAGAATCAGAAATTTCTAAAAGAATTCTTCATTTAAATTTCTCAAATTAATAAAACCAGAAGTAAAAACATCTCTCTTGACTTTGTAAGACATAAAGCTGTGCAAACCTTTATTTTTCCCCATCCCTCCTATTTTCCAGTTGCTGTGGCTCGCAACGAATATCGTCACACGTGCCAATTAACTCCTGAGTGAACTGCACAGTCACCTTCATAAGGGTTTTCGTCAGCAAGCAGGGGTCTGTGTCTGTTCTAAGCACACTGCATTACCAACTCCCACCAGGCTCACAGTGAGTGGGAATCTGCCAGGTTCTGGAAGAAGTCACTTTGTCGGTCAGCCTTTTCTCTTTCTCTGAGCAGCCAAACATATTTTAGTAGAAATTTAGAACAGCAGTTTGGGGGAAAACTGGCCAGATGCCAGTTTAAAGTAGAAGTTCTTCACCTGTTAAAGTACTTCTAAATCCCTTTTTTAAAAAATCAAAATTTGTCTCTGTTTTATGGAAGAAAGACAACGGCAGAGTGTAATAATAGACAACCTCTTATAATAGGAATATTTTGATTGACCTACAAGTTGTAACTGTTATGTGCCTTTACAGATGTTTGAAAAATATACTTAATGATACAGCCGACTAATAGAATATTATGTAGCCATTAACTTATACTTAAGATTCTTATAATGTTAAGTGGAAAAAAAGGATTTATAATTGGATCTGTTATGATTACAATCATATGTGGCAAAACAAGGGGAATTATGCTTAGGAAAACATTGTAAGGCAATAAAGCAAAATGTGAATAGTGTTAATCTTAAAGGGATAGAATGGTTTATTTTTCTTGTAATTTTTTTGTGTTTTCTAGATTTTCTCTAAGTACATATTACTTTATATTGAATCTTTAAATAAAGAAATATACAGTTAGAGTCAAACGCTGTGTTAAAAAAGATTATATACAAGGTTACTCTGTAAACTCTGAACAACTATGTGAATCTATGAAGTATTATGTTTCTCATCACACTTTCCTGAAATCAGTTAAAATTATGTGGCTTGCACTTACTTTCGATTAGTTTCTTTCCTTTCAATCAAACAGCTGCCTTCTAACGATATGCCAGCAAAGAGTCCTCTGGATTTGCAGTATGTAAAGACAGCAGTGGGACTTCTCAGGGCAACATTTCCTTCTAAATTCCTGCAAAATAGAAGGTTTGCATCCTGGAACCACGAGAGAACGGGCCCTAAGATCATTAGTTGAGCAGCACCACACTTCTCACTCAAAAGAATGATCTTGTTCTTACTTCACTTGTTTTTATGTTTTACCTCCTGTTGGCCTGAGCTAGCTGTGTTTAGGGTGTTCTAGGGCTTGGGGAAGGACACATTATTTAAAACCATTATCAAAGGTGTGATAATCATACCTTTCCAACTTTGTCTTCCTTTCTTAAAACAGGAATGTACCTTTTAAGAGTACCAAAGACTGTGGGTTCTTTTTACACTGAGCATTTTCATGGAATTTAGAAACCTTTTTAGATGATTGTATGGTCTGAGTTTTCGGTATTTCTACATTGCTCAAATGACCCAAAAATAGTTGTTCATTGACAGAGAGGTAAAATGCACTATACATACGTAAACATCACTCTAGTGAAACACTTCTTTTTTTTTTTTTTTTAAAGATTTTATTTATTTATTTGACAGAGAGAGAGATAGCCAGAGAGGGAACACAAGCAGGGGGAGTGGGAGAGGGAGAAGCAGGCTTCCCGCCGAGCAGAGAGCCTGATGCGGGGCTCCATCCCAGGACCCTGGGATCATGACCTGAGCCGAAGGCAGATGCTTAACGACTGAGCCACCCAGGCGCCCCTAGTGAAACACTTCTATTTCAAATTTTCCATAATCTAGTTTGAAGAAAATCTTTTTTCTTTCTTGATCAATGCCGCCCTTTATCAGTGAATCAAATTGGACTTGGCTCCTTCAGAGCTTAAAGGTAAATTTTATGTTCCATTCCGGTAGATAAATGGCCTACATTTTGAAGTATTTAGTTTCTTTTTATGTGTTCTAGTTTCAAATTTTCTCATTTTATCACCCTGGCTGGGCTTTATAAATTTCTCACCTCCAAACAACCTCAAACCCTCTAGGACATATAAATCATAAATCAGTTTCATTTCAATTCAAGCATCCTCTTGGTGCAAACCTGTATAATTTTTAAACCATTACTATCCAACAGATGTTCGGAAAGTACTTAGCGAGCACTCACCTTCCCAGGGGTCCAACCGCCACAGTAAAGTTCCCTCCGAGTGTCAGGTTACCACCCTTTGCAAAAGCTTCTACTGCTCTGTTATAGTTCAAAATTATTACCAAATCTGATACCTGAAAATTTATTTAAAAATAATTACGTGTAAATGTCATTTAAAATAGATGCTGATTAAAACTCAAATACATACCATATAATGTAGCAAGAATTTCAATGTAGACAGTGAAAGAATGTGAAAGAAGAATCATTTTTATTTTGAGCTGAGGATGTAAGCAAAGGATATTTCCACAGGTGAGCCAAGGAAACACCTCTGAGCATTCACTGTGCACCACGCATATACTCTGGGGCTCTGTGCATACCCCCAACCTTCTCGGCAACTTGTAATGTAGGTAGTGACAGGGGTCTAGTGAGGCTACGTGGTCTGTCATAGTGATAGCCGGAATGGATACAACATAGGTAGGTCAGAAAGATTACAAGTACTCCCTTAAACTAAACACGTCAAGAAAGCCAAGCCGAAGACCATACGACTAGGAGTAAGGGCATAAGATCCAGGGTTCTCAGTGACATTTCCACACTGAAATCCCTGGCAAGGCCATGTGTTTACCACTAATAAAGTGCATGCTGTCCACTTTCTTTTAGGCGCAGAAATTCAAAATATCAGAAGGAAGCTATTTAACTATCAGTTAATGCCTCTTACTGAGTTAATTCTCTAAGTAAAAGCAAAAATTAGAATGTGGGAATAATGCTCAAGACATGCCAACATGGAGGAGGTGTTCACCACTGCTGTATACAAGCCCAGTGAGAGCCCAGAAATACGGACAGCCCTCGGGGGATAGAGGCCTGAGCGTCAGTGCAGCTCCCTCCTCAAGAGCTGTGTGACCTCATATTCTGACTACTTTTGGATCTCTCATCTTTTCATATGTGAAATCTGCAAAATAGGACCCACCTCACTCATCTGCCTCAAGATCAAAGATGTGTGTGTCATGCATACCTAGAAAAGGAGAGGTGTACTGGTTGACGCTAAGAATTTGGGCTAAAAGTCCAACTCTTTGGGTGTGAATTCTACTTCTGCCTCTTGCATATTGTGTGATCTTGGGCAAATGATTGAGCAGCTTGAAACCTTAGCTTGTTTCTCTGTTTTAAGGTGGGTATAATAATAGGAGCCACATTTGTAAACAGACTCTGTATACATATATATACGTGCATAGACATGCATATGAGGTAGTTAAAAGGGTTAACTGAAATCATTTGTAAAGCTTGGCATGTTTACTACAACTCAATAAAATATGCAAAGGCAGACTGATGTTTAAAAGATTACTTAATTTATATAGTTCTTTAATGTTTTATAAGTGTTTTAAAATCAATGTTTTCATTTGACCCACAGAAGAATACTTACTACCAAAAGAGATTGCACTTGAAAAGACCTAATGGAGATCCAATACAAGTAGATTCTTTAAAAAATGTTTAATTTGAATCATTTTATGAAAAAAATACACTCAAGTTCCATAGGACAAACTAAATATACCAGCTAACTGACCCCTATGAAATACTTTACCTTGACTCATATCAACTGTTAATTCCATTTTATATATGGACAATTTCTGAAGATTGTGGTGTTGAATAATACAGAATTAGCTCTTTTATGCAAAATTAAGTGATTTTGCCAATGATTATATAAGCTATATCTTATATACATTTTAGGTAATATATATAAAATTGCTTTGCATAATGCTTGGTATATACACATGCAGAAAGTGTAAGTCTCCAGCCATGACCATGTAAATACCTGACTGATATTGTCCCCTTCTGCTTGGTACATCTTAGTATAATTAAGTAAGGCAAAACTCTAAGAGGCAATTAAAGAAAAAAGTAATCCTTTAATTTTATGTCTCATCTCAATTCAGTTCTCTCTGAAATAAGAGTAAAATAATCCTGTGTTCTTTGGTGATATCGCTAATGAGAGAACCAGGTCAAAGCTCCACAGACAATTTGAGGAGCAGGAGGGGCCCAGCAGCTCTTGGTTTGTTTCTATAGCTAAGAGTAAAAGCAAACAGATTCCCTGAAAGAAAACTGTCAATACACAAACACTGTAAGACAGACATTTGAAAATTTGATAAGGTTTCCTAAGAAGTTTGTAATGAGGTATAACTATAAATAAGATGCCAGTTCTGCATTTAAATTAAATTCTTACACGAAAGAATGAAGAAAGCACAACTACCCTGCAGGAAAAGCTGGGGGAGGAATGTTAACCCCTGATAACCCCTGAGCAACAGACTTCAGCAAACAGGTATAGGGTAATGTAGCCAGGAGCCTCCCCTCCCCCCAGAGGCCATAATCATTAGGAGCAAAGTTACATAATGAAACAATGCAAAGCCAGCATTTGAAGTCATTTGAAGATCCGGATGTAACACAACAGGGTGTTGCCACAGGTGAAGATAGACTGTGTTAAGCCAGGTATGCCCCGGATCTGAGCTGCGGCTTACTCAGCAGCCCACTGCGGAACTGAGCAGCTTTGCAATCAGCAAGCCATACGCAGCCAAGCACAGTCAGTCCGATTTGAGGCCTATCTGTTCTACAGTTGTGCTAAAGATGGAAACAGAGCAAAGCCTGAATGAGCAAAATTCTACTCTAAATGAAAGAACACTGATGTACATTAGATAGTTGTAGGTGGGGATCTGTCCAGAAAATGAAATATATGAATAAAATCTATTTCGTCAGTGGTGAAATAGGAACAGTAGGTAGTCTCTCAAGTTCTATGTAGTAAGTTTCAGCTGCTTTTAGAGAAAATGGCAACTGTATGTTTATAGACTTACCTCAATTCCTATTTCAAATCCTCCACCAAGCCCAGCTATCCCAATGGCTGAAGGTGCAGACCATTCTAATAAAACCAAAGAAACAAACATTACTCTAACATTAAAACCCCTTGACACACAAATATGGGAAGGAAAAATGCTACAATGAGAATAGTGTTTCTTTTAAAAATGACGAGACTTTGGTGTTTCCCCTGTGTTTTTAATATTCTTTAATAAGCATATATAATTTTTTTAAAAGATTTTATTTATTTATTTGACAGAGAGAGACACAGGGAGAGAGGGAACACACGCAGGGGGAGCGGGAGAGGGAGAAGCAGGCTTCCTGCAGAGCAGGGAGCCCGATGCAGGGCTTGATCCCAGGACCCCAGGATCATGACCTGAGCTAAAGGCAGATGCTTAACGACTGAGCCACCCAGGCGCCCTAAAGCATATATAATTTTTAAGTTAAAAATGTTTGAAAGGTATTAGACATTGAGGCTCACAGACTCACAAATCCATGTCCCCTAATCTTTGTCTATAAACATGCATAATATATCAAAGGATTGAATCCTTACCTACTAAACACATAGCATTTGATCATTTCAACTCTCAACATTTACATAATGTTTCACAAAATAATTGGGCTATATAATTCTAGTTTTTAGTTACAATTTTATCATAGATATAAGAGAGCAAAAGGATTAAAAAAAGCTTATTATAATCACTTCTAAGGGTAACACAATAATAAACTGTTTCTGTTGTAAATTTCTGAGGGCAAAAACTGGTCTTTTGTTGCCTAGTAGAAGAACAAGAAATAGGCTATAAATTCAAGATTTTTAAGATTTTAACAAGATAAATTTCCTTACATTTGAAAACTAAGTACAATAATTCCGTTTGAATTAGGAAAAAAATTAATTTGATGGGGGAAGGGTGGGATAGTATAGATAAAGTACTTTCTGAAAATGCTTATTAGCTTCCTAAACCTAATTCTGTATTCTAGATAACAGGATATTGCTTGAATATATTCAGAACTAATCTATCCAGGCTTAGGGGAGTTTTGATTACAGAAATTAGTGTCATATAATCCCAAAGTTGTTTTCCATTTCCTATGTTAGGAACTGTCCCTGTTTGAAGACTGCCCATCTGGCCAGGATCTGGGGAATTTGCTGCTTCATTTGGGCAATTACCTTCTGCAGACAGAGCAGCTGGTACTCAGAAAGGTGGGAGAGAGAAATGCAGGGATTTGGCCCAGTAGAAAGGTCCCCCCTGAGGTTCTGAGAGACCCCAGATACTGTTGGGCCTCTACCTTTGCAGATAGCCTCCCTGTCAACCACCAAGGGGAAGTTTTCACAGACACTGAAGGACCTTTGAATGTGCCTCGACTTCGTCTGGTTATCCTGCGGGAACTCTGCTCATGAAAATGTGGGTAGTGCTTGAGAAGAAGAGAACTTTGTTGTTTTCATTTCGTAGGCAAGGACTGAACCATGAAGTGCTGGGCCACAGCTTCAGGGAGAGACTCTAATTTACTGTGGGGACACATCACAGGACACAGTGGACCTGACCACGGAGGTTCAGTGGTCACTTGCCCCACAAACACCCAGATGTATCTATTGTCATTGTCTTATGCTCTCTTCCAGAATAAAATTAAATTACCTACACTAAAAACATCTATTAAGAGAGAAATATGTTCAATTATATGAGTGAACTGAGAATGTTAAATTGGTATAAAAAGCATTATAGTTAGTTATGACACACCTACCTACATTTTATTTTTTTTATTTTTTTATTTTTTAAGATTTATTTATTTATTTATTTGACAGAGAGAGACACAGCGAGAGAGGGAACACAAACAGGGGGAGCGGGAGGGGAAGAAGCAGGCTTCCCGCTGAGCAGGGAGCCCGATGCGGGGCTCGATCCCAGGATCCTGGGACCATGACCTGAGCCGAAGGCAGACGCTTAACGACTGAGCCACCCAGGCGCCCCCCTACCTACATTTTAAAATATTACTATAAATGTTGGTTAAATATTGGGAATTAAGGGAAATATATTTTGATTTCATCTCTGAAAAATCAAGTATTAGATTTCACCCCAAAAAGTAAAACCAAATTGTATTGATCTTGATGTGCTTCCACCTTGGTTATAGGCTTTAAAGAAAAATTTCAGTTTTTATGGTTTCCTATGGGAATAGGAGAAAGATTACAGATGGGTCTGATTTTCTTATCAACTTCCATTTAACAGAAGAAAAGTTATATCACGAAGCTGAAAAATAAGATTCATATTTAACATCAGAAATGCAAATATTGTCATGTTCAATAACTGCTCCATAGAAGAATTACAAAATGTACATAAGACAAAGCTAGATCTACCCCTCCAAGTCTTGTCTACTATTTTAAGAGGAGGAGAGAAACGGGAAGCCTCACTCTCCTTGTTGATGGGACATCCAGAGTGCACATTCCAGGATGACAATGTTAGGGGTCTTGAGGAAACCTATCATGCTCCCTGCCAAATGTTTCCAAAATGAAAATAAGCAACTTACTTCCATCTGGAAGACGTGCCAACACGACCCCACTGCCTCCTCTAGCAGTTACCAGAAATCCAGCTTTTATCACAGACAAAATCGCAAGGCCCTTGGCTTTAGCAATTACGTGGGCTGCAAAATTAAAGACAACGGGCAGGTGAGCATTTTTAGCGGACTTGCCTGAATAGATGAGCATTAAGCAGATCAATACACACAAAGCTCTGCTGGGCAGGATCCCAGAATTCTCAGTTCCAGTCTTAACGGCACGTATGAGCCAAATAAAACTCACTGACGTAGCACACGGACCCAAGGCTGTCTACCTCGGCCTCCTTCTTTGTGGTATATTTCCAATGCTACGCATAACATACAAAGTGCTAAAAAATCCCTGCAACTGCTATAATAAATGAGATATGTGGATGAGATTTTTTTTTTATTGACATCTACTAGCAGGACAAATAATTTGGAAATTTCAATTAATTGAGAATATAACTCATAAAAAACAAGTAATTGTTTTCAAAGTGATTAAGATCCATATGGAACTAAGAACTAAGGAGAAAGCTGACAAGACTGGCATCACACAAACAGCAGAACTTTGATCTTAAAGCCGTATAGTTAGTTCACCTTTTATGAATATGAAAATTAGATTCAAATACAGAAAAACCAAGGGATTTTGCCACTTTAAAATATTTTTAACTTTATAAAATGATCCATTCAAGTATTCAAGTAACACATAACTATTAGTGTACTGAGAATATAATTTATACAATATTGGTTCATTCACATTTCAGGGAAGTTCATTACATAAAATGAGCTATTAATATACGTACCACCCCCAAACACTGCACCTCCCTTTTCTGTGGATTCATTCACACAACAGTATATCTACAAGGGAAGCCCAAACATTGGAAGTTACTCTTGGTCCCCAACATCACTTTTAAGACTGTTCGATTTCTTGTCTTTTGTTAAATAATCCATCAAGAAAGTCAAACCACTGTACTCAAACACACAGAAATGGTTTTCTGGAAGTCCCTAGAAAAACACTAAATTTCTAATATAATTATGCACACCACTTCAAAATTTTAGTTAATAGTAGACTCTCAGCGATAACTCACCCAAGAGCAGGAAGTTAGCGTGCAGACCTATGTGATGTTACTTGTAGTTAAGCAATGCATCGAGAACAAGTTTGGGCTCTTAGATTGCAGTCCACTAAGCGTGCCTTCATTTTGTATTTTAAAAGGTTATAAGTATATTGTGATGAGGTTGAACGCTCTATTGCATATTACATAGATTTATTTTTACAACCACATTTTGGCAGAACATCTTCCTCTACCCTCACACTCCACTCTCAATGTGTGTACGGTCAGGATTGCCTCTATTTAAATAGAACAAAAGTAGATGAACATATTTTAAATTTCAAGTTTGTTTTTATAGATTTTCCACCCAAATTTGGGGACACTAAAATACCAATAATGCTTAAATAATTTGCGAATTAGCTTTTCATTTATAATATAGATGCACTGATTACAGATTCCCTGATGGAATTTTACTGCACAAAATCCATGAGAAATAATCCATACTCAGATGTTTCTATGTCAGGAAATACAATTTATCCATAAATTGGGCTAGCAGGCTGTTGTGTATGCAGATGCTGATATATATATCAAGAAATGTCTTCTATCTCCTGCTTCAGAATATTGCTACTGAAAATTCAGTTTTTCTGGTTGAATTTTCTTCGAGTCCTAAAGTAGTACTTATCAAACTGGTATGTGCAGCCAGATCACTGGAGATCTTGTGAAAAATGCAGATTCTGACCACTGAGGCCTCAGTGGAGCCTCACTGTTGCATTTCTAACAAGCCCCCCGGTGATGCCCAACTGCTGGTCGAGTCTGCACTTGGAGTAGCAAGGCTTCTATGAAGCACGGTTTTCCTGATGGGAGTAGTGGCTGGACCAAAGTAACAATAATAATAATAATAATAATAATAATTATAACAACAAATTAAATTTTTTTAACACTTAAAGGTCTGCTAAATAACTTAAAAAATCTGGCTTAAGAAATTAAACTAGTTTTAAAAAAAGAAGTTAAACTAGTTTTTGTAATGCAGGAAGTTTCCCACGCCCATGATTAATTAAGAGGGAAAGTAGTCTGTAGCAGTACCCAAGCTAGTTTGCATGTGAATCTTTGCCTCCTGTCAAGGAGGAGTCCTCCTTGAACCACCCTGTAGAAATAACTGGGAGTGGAAATAAGCAGGTAGTGGTTCCCAAAAGCCCATCTCTAGACTCAGGTCCTTTGTGGTCCACCTTGCGTTAGAATCCCGGCCACTCTGCTCCAAGGGTCTGACTCAGCAGGTTTGGGGGGAATTTAGGCACTGTATTTTAATGATCCAAGGAATATGATGCACAGCTGGGTCAGGAATTATTGACTAATGTCTTCTTCAACCACTATAAAACGTAAAAATCTTATCTCAAAAAAGAAAATCCAAAATTAAATTGGTTTATGAGATTAGCTAGTGATTTTGCAAGATAACCTTGTAAAGACCTCAGAAATTGAGGACAATGACAGGTGAGTTTGGGGAAAGCCAAAGTGGGCACTACGAAGGGTAAGCAGGAAAGGGAGCCTCCACAAAGGTAGAGGGCAAAGGGAGGTGTGGGGGCCCCAGGAGACCATCTGGCATATCAGCCAGGAGGATAACGGCGCTCTGAGGGCTTGCTGCTTTTAGGGGGTGCTCTGCCTGAGGTCAAGGAGTACACCAAGTAACTCAGACAACAAAACAAATTTAAAAATGAGAGGTACATATTTTATTTACCAGGAATGATCTTATCAGGTCCATTTCTGGAAGTTATTTCCGTGAATTCTCTTAGAATTTTAGCAGCCTTTTTTGCTTCCGATTTCAAATTGGAAGGTATAGGATTATTCACTGAAAGATTAAGAAAAGGAGATTTTAATGAAAAAGTATAGTAAATATGAGTTAGAAATTTATTATAATTTCATTTTTTCTCATGCACAATTGAGTATTAACCAATTGTATCCATCTAGACAAAAGAAATGAACTGGAAATCCTCAAATTATTGTCTCATTTCTATTTTCCTGATAAATTCATTCTGAGATTGGGAAACCTTAAACTCTCAAAATCCCAGAAATTATAAAATCCTGGTTCAACCTCCCAATTGTGTATCTGCTCTCTGTAATCTTTTTTTTTTTTTAAAGATTTTATTTATTTGAGAGAGAGAGAGGAAACGAGCAGGCGAAGAGGGAGAGGGAGAAGCAGACTTCCTGCAGAGCAGGGAGCCCGATGCGGGGCTCAATCCCAGGAGCCCGGGGACCACGACCCAAGGCCAAGGCATATGCTTAACTGACTGAGCCACCCAGGTGCCCCTGCTCTCTGTAATTCTTAACTCATCTCAATGCTAACTAAAAAACTTTAAAATTTAAAGAATTAACAAAAGATGTAACTTACAACTGTCTATAATAAAAAATATAAAATTTACTATATCTGGATATTTTTGTCAAAATATTTAACTATCTGTATAGATTATTCTTACTAGTAAAATTCTAAGAGACTCAGGAACTGAGTGATTACTCCCATGTGTTTGTATAGCATTCTACCTTTAAGGCTTGCTTTGGTGTTCCCCAAGTCATGCAAGCACGAACTTATCCCCACAAAGGCACAGAAAACCCTCCCAGACCTGAGGTATGTGGGGATGGTCGTCCCTTTCTCACGGGACAAAGGAATCCGAAGAGCCAAAGAGATCAAGAGGCTTCAACTTCACATCTGGTTCAGGCCCTCAAATGCATTTTTCACGTCAAAGATGATGTTTTCAGCTACGAAGTGCCATTTGTTTGGGTTCTTTCCATTTCTGTCCTCAATCGATTTATGTTGTTCTTTAAATACTTGAGCGTATTTTAAAAGGTGCTTTTTTATCCTTGTCTGATAATTGCATCATCTCTGGCCTCTTGGGATCTGTTTTTGACAGATTTTTCTCCTAGTTATGGATTAGATTTTCCTATTTCTGGCCATTTCTAGGAAAATTTAGTGGATGCTAGATATGAATATTTCCCCATGAGTGGCTAGATTTTGTTGTCTTCTTTCGGGCTGGTGCCCTTTGTAGGGGGCAGTGCAGGGAGTTACCTGCTTGTCAGCTCAGTCTTTCCCGGGCCTACTTCTGTGTTTAGCTCCAGTGCCTGCATTTTTGACGTGAGCCCTACAATTATGGTGTGACTCTTTGGGTTCTATCCCAGTGTCCTCAGGGGTTTAATGAGCTCTCTCCCCTTTGGATGGTGGGAACTACTTCCCCCCAACCCTCACTGAATTGAAAACTATTCACTCATGGCTTCCTCATAGTGGTTCTTTGCTCCACCTTGGAAGTTTTACCTGTACACCTAGGGTTTGGTATTTGTCCAAGGATTCGTGGGGTTCCCTTGCAGATTTCTTGAGCCCTCTCTTCGGGGATCCTGCTTTGCAGAGTCCAGTTTCACTGGCTTCCCCAAAGCCTGTTGTCTCTTTCATGCAGTGAGAGCAGGAGCTGGGGTTGACTTCCTGGCCCTGCGGCCCCTGGACGGGCCTTCAGGCAGGAAAATGGGCAGTCTTGGTGTTCAGCTCACTTCTCCCTCTTCCCTGGGGTCCTAGACACACTCACCTGACATCCAACATGTGAAAGCAGATACTCGCTATATTTTGCCCGGTTTCTAGGGGTTTACGGTAAGTGGCAGTAAGTTTCTTTGTCATGAACCTCTCAGTGTGCTTTTATTTGTTGAGTAATGTTAAATATCTTTCCATTCCTGTCAAATCTCTCATATTGTTCTACAAGGGGGGTATTTCTCTGTTTCTTATTCATTTATAAAGTAAGGAAATTAGCCTTTTTCTAAGTCACAAATATTGATTTGCCATTTGTCATTTGCCTTTAGAATTTTCTTATGATGGTTTTTCTTTTTTTTTTTTTTTAAGATTTCATCCATTTATTTGACAGAGAACACAAGTAGGGGGAGCAGCAGAGGGAGAGAGAGAAGCAGACTCCCCTCTGAGCAGGGAGCCCGATGCAGGGACTTGATCCCAGGACCCCGAGATCATGACCTGAGCCGAAGGCAGACACTTAATGTACTGAGCCACCCAGGCGCCCCTTATGATGGTTTTTCTTTTGTCTTAATGAAATCAAGTTCATCTTCTCTTTTAAGTTTTACAAGTATCTCTAATTAAACAAAATGATTCACAAGTTCATATAGAAAAATAAACAAGCAAGAAAATATAGGGAAAACGTAGGAAAAAGAAGAATGAGGGGGACAAGCTCTTCCAGAAGGCACAACATACTATAAAGCCTCCAGACTTGATAGTAGATGTGACTGTAGGTAGAAAATCCAATTTACAAAATAGAAAATTCAGAAATTGACTCAAATACATAAAATAATTTAGTATATAATAAAGATAGCACCTTAAGTCATTGTAGAAAAGCTGTATTACACAATAAATAGTGATCTTTGAGGGAAAAAATTCATCCACCGCTCCATGTTACATAGGGATAAACTCCAAATTAATCAACAATTTGAAATGCCAAAAATCAAACCATAAAAGAACAAGAAATTAGGTGAGAACTGCTTTTCAAATTCATAGTGCAAAAGGCCCAAATATGACAAAAAAAGTCTATATTTTTAAATGATCAGAAATCATGGCATAAGCATACTGTAAACAAAGAGGAAAAAGTATACATATGTAAATACTGAGGAAAAAAGCCACCCCTACTATTAATATCCCCCAGTACTACTGTCTGCATTTTAGTGTATGCTTCGATTGATCCCTATTGCTAAATATGTAGATTGTTTCCATTTTCAGCTTTTATAGATACCACTGCTGGCTGGCAATCATCTTTGGACAGAATCTTGAGTTGGAATTGATAAATCAAAAAAACCCAAAATTTGTTTATTATATTACCAAATTGTCTCCTAAAAATACTACCCAAGTTTAACTGACTGAACCACCCAGGCACCCCAAAATACCACCCACGTTTAGAACCACTGGGTATTACCATAAAAAATTCCACTGTTACGGGTAACATTGGGAAAAGCGAAGTCCGTACATCAGAAAAACAGGATGACAAATTTTATTTGAATTTATCTGAATACTAGTGAATTTTTCTTTTGTTTGATTACATTTCCTGTTTTGCATATTTTCTGTTCACATTCTTTGACTGTTTTTCTGGTGCCATACTCCTTTTGTCTATAATTTTAATCATGTTGCAAGTCTATGTCTCTGCTTGCTTTTTAAAAAAATTATTTATAATTTTTCAGCATTTGTTTTTATTTATATGGCAACACTTCTCTGGGCTTTCTACTGTTTTCATCTTTCTATTACTGTGACTAAAGGCCTTGATTAAAAAAAATAATAATAACTAAATGAAAACAGCCACTATTCTATATTCTCTTCCAGAGCTTATATTTTACATTAACTATTTGGCCCATCTCAAACTTATATTGGTATAGGATATGAAGAACCTAGTATTTTTTACATACACAACATGATTTATTGAATAATCCACAGCACTTAATTAAAAATGTCACCTTCATGACAAAAGCAAGAAAAATATATTCATATATGCATTCACATATTTAAAAATATATGACAGAGATGACATGGTAGTTTAATAAATTATTCTGGGACAACTGGTCATTCAAATAAAAACAAAATAAAATTAGATTATAATACCACATCATATACAAAAAATTTCAATAATTGATTGCCTTAATATTAAAGGCAAAATTTAGTACTTTTAGAATAAAAGTAATAGAAAATATCTTTATTATCTGGGCAATGAAGGAATACCCTAAACAATGCACAATAACAGGAAACTATAGATATATTCATCTACATTAAAGTCAAGAAAAAGTTGTGTCAACATACGTTTGAAAAGAAGAATATAAGTGACAGCCTGGAAGATATCTGTCATATGCATAAATGGCAGAGATCTAGGGTTCAAAATAGAGATTTTTTTTTTTTTAAGATTTTATTTATTTATTTGAGAGAGAGAATGAGATAGAGAGAGCATGAGAGTGGGGAGGGTCAGAGGGAGAAGCAGACTCCCCGCTGAGCAGGGAGCCCGATGTGGGACTCGATCCCAGGACTCCAGGATCATGACCTGAGCCGAAGGCAGTCGCTCAACCAACTGAGCCACCCAGGCGCCCCAAAATACAGAGATCTTTAAAATCAATAAAAATACAAGAGGCACAACAGAAAACCGGGCAAAGTGTTCAATTAGTTAATTCACAGAAGAGGAAAACTCTGTGGCTGGTAACCACCTGAAAAGTTGGACGTGCAAAGTAAGGCCATAGAGTCCCCATTTCTCATCCCTTGGGTTGATGGGCGTGTGAAGGCCTGCCAATGCATACGCGGGCTGTGGTAGAAAGGGGAGTCTCCTGTCTGTTGGAGGGGCAGAAGTCAGTGGAGGGCCCTCGTGAGGACAGGCAGACATGAGCAGTTCCTACAACCCACCTATTTCACTCCTAGGTGAAATCGCAGGTAAAGGTCCACAGGTGTGCTCACTGAGGCCTTGGTGAGTTGAGTGCTGGCTCCCAAATTCTCATCCACCTGGCCCCTGAGAATGGGACCTTATCTGCAAAAAGGGTCCTTGCAGATGTAATTAAGGATTACAAGGTGAGATCATCCTTGGCTACCTGGGTGGGTGGACCCCAAATCCGATGATGAATTTTCCTTCATTTAGGATTCAATAAAGAGACACAGAGGAGGGAAGACAATGTGGCCACAAGCCAAGGAGCACCTACCACCCCCGGAAGCTCAGAGAGTCCAGGAGAAGGATCCCCCACAAGCTTGGGAGGGAGCGTGGCCCTGCTGACACCTTGAATAAATTTCTGTTCTAGGGGCCGGCCACTTTGCGGCAATGTGTTGACAGCGCCGGAAACCAACACAATGTGCATAGATCGGTCACGGAGGCAGTGTTCCCAACAGCAAACCAGTAAGAACACATAAAAATAAACACATTCAAAGAAGGAAACAAATTTTCCTCAAGAAGAGGATGAACATGGTTTGTTGTAGCATTAAAACTGTATTCTCTAACTTCAAACAAACTAGATAGACACACACCAACGTGGAAAAATGGGAATAACATAGAAAGGAAAAACAAGTTGCATAATGATATATGGAATATCCTACATTCACGCCAATGTTTTAAGGCATGAACAAAAGCAGGTATATATATTTTATATAAAACTTATATGTAAAATATAAAATTTATCTGTAACAAAATACATATAATATTTATGTGTAAAATTTATATATAAAATATAAATCTATATAATCAAAGTGTAATGATATTTGATTTGGGGGTGGGGTGGTCCTGGGGAAGGCTTCTACAGGGGGCCTACTTGAGGTTTGTACTTTTCTTAGAATAGGTAGTGGGCTGTGCATGTAAATTATGTTATCCTCAATAGTCCCTTGTGTGTCTGAAATATTATATAACAAAGATTGTTCAGCATAAGCTGAATATTATGCAATTAAATATTTAATACATTAGTGGCACCTTATGACCCCTGCTGTAAAAATTTATATTATGGATAATGACTCCGTAAGTTGTTTATCATTTCAAATCTGACCTCTCAGGGCCAGCAACATTCGTTGCAAGAAGAAGCGTGGAAAAGTAAAAACTGTGTGCTTACCTTTTACACATTCCTGTGCACACACACAGCCTCACCCTGTCCCGCACATATACACGCAAATAGGCACAAACAAAATTCAAAGGACAGGGATTTGGTGAGAGGCTACACACTAAATACTTAATTGTTATGGGATGCATTTGGATAACATAGATACTTCTGGAATTTGAATTTTTAGGAGCTAATATAGGTTACTCCTCATCTTTTCAGTCATGTACTTATTTAAAAATGAAACTATCCCATCTTGATGATGGTACTGAGATACTGAAAGCCTGATACTCTCTTCATACTGCTGTTTTTACTGGTAATGGTTTCTTTTAAGCACAAAGATGAACCAGAAAAATTTTCAGAAGCATGTAATTTTTATATAGGGAAGGAATCCTAAGGCAGCCATTCAAAATTATGTCGATTTACTAGTAACCTTTAAATTTGTCCTATTATTAACGCTTTGATTATACAGTTTGGATTTAGAAGGTCTCAGAAAAAATACAAACCAGAAAAATTCCAATTTCCATAGTCATAAAGACATTTGGGCTTTTAAAGTACATTTTATGGAGGAAGTTTTTAGCCACGACTCTAGGGGACACACTAATGACATACGATTGTTTTTTGGTATTCCTCGTGACCTAGAAAATACATATATGGTAAGGGGCATTTCCAATTTTCCGGATTTCCAGTACAGTATTGGTACAACTGATAGATTTTATTTTATTTTATTTATTTTATTTTTTTATTTTTTTTTAAAGATTTTATTTTTCAACAGAGAGAGAGAGACAGCAAGAGAGGGAACACAAGCAGGGGGAGTGGCAGAGGGAGAAGCAGGCCTCCCGTCGAGCAGGGAGCCGGATGAGGAGGTTGATCCCAGGACCCTGGGATCATGACCTGAGCTGAAGGCAGATGCTTAATGACTGAGCCACCCAAGCGCCCCCAACTGATAGATTTTAAAAGCCATGATCGGTGAGCATATGCTGAGATAGGAGTGATTTCGTTTCCATTTTGGCTGCTAACGAGAAGAGGAGGTGTGAGTCAGCAAACGGGAGCATAACTGGGAAACTGACTAACACAAATCTGTCTGCTCATAAGGTACATGCATTGATTGTAATTTGCATTATAACTAGATGAGGCATTTGAGTTCTTAATTTCTGTTGCTACCTAAGATGAGGCACCGTGCCTTACCCTTCATAGGATGAATGAATTTCACACAGAGGGTTTACTTTATAGGTTGTGCGGCTGGGACAGCTGGTTGCCCACCCATATGTGTGCTTCCGTGTTACCATGCGAAACCGTCCCCGGGGGCAGCTGCCCAGAGAAGCTGACAGGACAGTTGAGAAGGACATTTTCTCCACCTGTCGCCGTCACAGCCCCAGGACGGATGGAGAGAATATCCCTGGATCACCACCTGCGGAAAGCCGCCCACTACCCAACACCTACACTGGACTATAGTATATGAAGGAGAAGTAATTCTTATTGTGTTAAGTGATTGAGATTTTGAGGCTTTTTATTGCAGCTAATATTACCCTAATTATTACATTTTATTTATTTATTTTTAAAGATTTTATTTATTTATTTGACAGAGAGAGAGAGAGCACAAGCCAGGGGAGCAGCAGAGGGAGAGGGAGAAGCAGGCCCCCCGCCGAGCAGGGAGCCCGTTGCGGGACTCGATCGCAGGACCCCGGGATCATGACCTGTGCTGAAGGCAGATGCTTCACCGACTGAGCCACCCAGGCGCCCCCTAATTATTACATTTTGAAAATTATTTCTGATCTCTGAAGAAGAAAGATGGTGGAGAAGTATTTGTAATTTTCATTTTCTGACTTAAAGACTAGATTTGACTTGTTTTATATATATTCTAATCACTTAATTCGTTTGGAGAGGTGGAAACATGGGTAAAAACACTTACGAATATGATCATATATATGTTAACATTCTTATCTCTTTGATTACATAGTATTCATAATACACTATTTGCAAGTCCTTAAAAAAGCAAAGCAGTGGTTTTGCCTTTCTATTACATGGTAAAACATTTAAGATGCTCCTTCTCTGACCAACGGCTCCTCTTAGTGTTCGCCTTAAAACATTCAGTGTTCTGGGGTCCTTCCTGGGCTCTCCTCTGGGTGCCCCCACTATGCTAACCTAGAGCAGGTGCACGCCTGGGTCCACGCGGAGGTAGAAGGGGAACAGCAGGTTGAGAGGTAGTCTGCTGTGAAAATTATTTGTCTGGACGGCACCCAAGGCTGAGCGAGCCCTCAGCAAGGGCGGGCTGGAGGAGGTGCACGGTCCTTGGAGGGGGCGGTGGAGGGCCATGTTCCCCCAGGTTGGGCCTGCTCCGGGGCTGGTGGGCCACGCTCTGGGGTGTGGGCAGTCAGCAGCTCGTGGCATGGGCCTGTAGTTGGAGCCCGGGTGCTGGCAGGAGCTGCGGAGCTCTGGTTCCGGAGTAGAGGGGACTCTCCTGGGCTTGGGGCTGGGGGGGCTCCACCGTGTCCATGGGGCGAGGCCACATGGCTGACCCTGCGGAAGCTCATCACTGCCCGCTTGATAGGAGTCACGCTCTAAGCAACGCCGTTGCTGATCTCAGAGCCCACACTGAAGGGCACCCTGGGAGGTGAGGGGCAGCAAATGGATAAGGGGCCCCGCCCCCAGGGGTTGGCCGCCTGTGGCCCTGGGCCAAGTCCAGCCACCGCCTACTCACCTATGGCCTGGGAGGTAAGAGCAGTTTTTACATTTTTTTTTTAAAGATTTTATTTATTTATTTGAGGGAGAGAGAATGAGAGACAGAGAGCATGAGAGGGAGGAGGGTCAGAGGGAGAAGCAGACTCCCCGCTGAGCAGGGAGCCCGTTGCGGGACTTGATCCCGGGACTCCAGGATCATGACCTGAGCCCAAGGCAGTCGCTTAACCGACTGAGCCACCCAGGCGCCCCTAACATTTTATTTTTATTTTTTTATTTTTTTAAAGATTTTATTTATTTATTTATTTGAGAGAGAGAGAATGAGAGACAGAGAGCATGAGAGGGAGGACGGTCAGAGGGAGAAGCAGACCCCCCGCCGAGCAGGGAGCCCGAAGCGGGACTCCATCCAGGGACTCCAGGATCGTGACCTGAGCCGAAGGCAGATGCTTAACGACTGAGCCACCCAGGCGCCCCTCACCTATCTTAATTTTAAAGAGACCTCTCTTTTCCTCGTTTTCTATAATTCTTACATTTTTTTTTTAAAGATTTTATTTATTTATTTGAGAGAGAGAATGAGAGAGAGAGAGCATGAGAGGGAGGAGGGTCAGAGGGAGAAGCAGGCTCCCCGCCGAGCAGGGAGCCCGACGCGGGACTCGATCCCGGGACTCCAGGATCATGACCTGAGCCAAAGGCAGTCGCCCAACCAACTGAGCCACCCGACATCATACTATTTTTTTTTTTAAGATTTTATTTATTTATTTGACAGAGAGAGAGAGAACACAAGCAGGGGGAGTGGCAGGTAGAGGGAGAAGCAGGCTCCCTGCCGAGCAGGGAGCCCGACGCGTGACTCGGTCCCAGGACTCCAGGATCATGACCCAAGCCGAAGGCAGTCGCCCAACCAACTGAGCCACCCAGGTGCCCAGTTTTTACATTTTTAATGGCTAAACAAATTAAATCAAAAGAATGATAATATTTTGTGTGAAAACACATTTTCAAAGATGTAACCAGTAAGATCACATCATAGACCACCATTAATAGCTGAACATTTGTGATTTATTTTTATGATAAGAAACACTGACTTTGAACCTCAAGTAGCAAAATGTTCTCCCATATAATCACATTTGTCTCACCACAAGACTTGTATTACAAAAAAAAAGTTCTCAATTATTATGATATTTAAGTTTTATCAACTAAAAAAACTGTGGTTGTTGTTTTCTGTCTTGTCTACACATATCCTCAAATTTTGTTTCTTGGCCTGCAAAGCCTAATATATGTACTATCCGGCCCTTTAAGGAAAAACACTGCCAACCTCTGACCTCTTGAAATACAACTCATTCTTCAAGACCAATTTAAAACGCTGCTTCTAAGTGAAACCATTCTGCATCCCCTTCGAATCACGGGCATGCGATTAAGCGGGATTACAGCGGTGGGTCTATGAGGTAGCCTCCTGTCTCTGCTGCCTCAGGCACTGTCCCTTCCTCACATGGGCTCGCACAGGCCAGCCAGCGCCCCGGGTTTCAGTGTTCTCACAAGGACCCACTGCCTTGATCCACCTGCAGGAAAGAGTGAAGAGCGGAGGCCAGTCCTCCTTCTACGTTCCCTGCCAGGGTCCTCTTGTCCCCCAGGCCCCACTCTTTCCTTCCTCCCCACCACCAGCCTGGCCCAAAGATGACCAGTTCTTGTGGTGTCTATTCAAAGCCTCCTGACTGGTTTCTCTGTTCCTACTCTTGAACCCCTACGGTCATTTCTCCATAGAAATGCTCCATTTAAATAATAGCTAAGATAACAGTACCCCATTGCTTACATCCCTCAAAGTTTTTCCATCATATTTAGTCTGCACCATAGCCGATATCCTTACTCTGTCTGTCAACCATATATACCTGTCTGCATCTATATCGTTTGTATCTATCTGCCAATCAATTATATCTGTCTGTAGCTACCATGTCTGTCTGTCTGCCTATCATCATCTATATCTATCTATCTCTATCTATCTATCTATCTATCTATCTATCTATCTATCTATCTATCATCTATCTATCTTAGTCTTTCCTGTACATCTCCTTCACAACAAGGTAAGCACCACGGGCAAGTACATCGACTATTTTATTTTATTAACTGTAATATCTCCAGCACATGCCATAACGACATATAGGTAAGTGCCCAATATACATGTGTTAAATGAATAAAGTATTTGTGTGGCTTTTGGGAATTAGAGGTCAAATCCCCGTGAGGACTAGACAGAGTTCATTTAGAAGGAAATGTGCTGAGTAATAGAAAATTTCTCTGCCTCTTAGACGTTATAATATTTCCCAGACCTTGCGAGAGAGAAGGACCAGAGGGAAGCAAGGGACAAGCTGATGGTGCAGCATCCTAAAGTAGTCCTTTCCAGGTCCTCTAAAGAAAGGGAGGATGAAAACAGAGAAGGAAACCCAAGGAGGTCTGATTGCCATGAGACCAGCACTACAGCCCTGTGCATGCCCAGGGCCAATACGACTCACCCCACAAAGTTCCTGTCAGCCCAGGAGGCACAGGAGGGCCAGCAGTTCTGCCCGCAGGAGGAAACTGCACTGTCCTTTTATCAGCCTGGACTGTTAGAGCCTTGTGAATGCAGCAAGGGGCAGCTTAGCAGCATCTCCGGGATTAGTGGTATCTGAAGACCGAAAGCAAATCTGAGTGGGCAGTGCTAGCCCAGACCTGGCATCACCCTGAAATATGACTGCCTCCAGGGAGAATGAAGAGAGACAAATTTGAGAGAAAACGAGGGCTCATGATACATGTTCACATTTTTGGCACTTGAGTTTGTGATTTGAGGCTCACATCCACCCAACTGTCTCTTCTTCCTACTTCCTTTGTGTTCTCAACTTTTTCTTTTCGCACCACTAAACTACAACACTTACAGGCCAGAAGCAGGACGTTTTCCTGATCTCTGTGCCCTGCAGTGCCTTGTGCATATGTCTAGACGCTCAATTCAACTTCCTGAATTGGATTAGCACACTGTGGCAGAGATGTGTTCCTGCTCCTCCTGAATATCTCTGTCTTGTTTCAGAACCAGCACAGTTTGCCTCTTTCATTGATTCTGCCCCTGGAATGGGGCAGGTGACCCAACTGTGCAAATCAGAACAAATCTTGTACCACAGCCGAGCTTCAAACCAAAGCTGACCCGTCAGCATCTCACCAAGTGCTGGTGTGGAGCTGCCAGAACTCCTCTCTCCCAGGCACTTCCGTTTGGACTTGCTACAAGATTTTGTCACCACAAGGGGAGAGCCTGAGAGCACAGCCACACAGAAGGGCATTGGACAAGAGCTGCGGAGAGAATCTGGGCTCTGCTGGCCCTACCGGAGCCCAGGACTAGGCAACAGCTGAAGCCACAGCAGCTCGGGACTGTCCAGTGACTTGGACCAGCAGGCTTTCCCTTTCTGCTAAAGCCAGTTTGGATCAGAGTTTCTGACACATGCAACTAAAACTTAGTAAATAGTACATAAATCTTACCCCCAGAAGACTTTCTGCTGTGAACCCTATCAAGCAAGCAGAATTGAATCAGTCAAATAAGCAAATTCCACAGTTGAGAGCTGCTATTGCAAACATCCTGCTGTGGGGAAAGGTCGCAGCCTTTTTTGTAAACACGGGAAGGGGCTATTGGACTTGGGAATTCAGATACGGCCTACGGTGCCTACGCGCCACAGAGTGCGGTCGCTAAGCCCCGTGCACTGGCGGTTCACGAGCCTGGTCACCGTCAGGATGCCTTCGTGTTCAGCTGAACTATACAAGACACCAGATAATTGGTTTTAATAGCGCAGATTTTTAAAATTTCTGATAAAATCCCATTGATTGGTCATAGTTATGTATAGCGGATTTCTCTGTTAGAGCCAACAAATAATAACAATTTAGACATAAGCCTCAGTTCCTGTCCTCAGCATCAAATCCTGGCTCTTTTCCTCGGCTGTGCCATAAAGGATATAGAGAGCATGGTCTGGTCAGAATGTTGGCATCATTATATCACTGAAGTTATGAAGATACAGGTCATTACTAAAGAAGCCTTTTAAATTTTAAATCATGGTTGGCATCTGAACATTCATAAAAGTCTTGAGTCTCTTGAATCCCAAGGCAAATTCTCTAAAGATATTTGAGTTTCCTCCTGAGAGTGAATGGCTGCCAAACCTCAAGCTAAGAAACTTAGCTTAAATTTTTCTTTAAAAAGTGATTAAAGCATTTGAAAATGTCCATACTAAGACAATTTTATTGAAATTAAGAGTTTCAAAAATACTGGGAAGAAAATTTTTACTTTGGAAACCTCAAAAGCTTGAAAGGAGCTTAAGCTGTGGAAATAATTTACATATTGATCATGGGCAATAAACTAGGGGCTGGGTCGCTGGGGCAAACTTGCCACCTGGGGAGAGAAACTGACCATGGATTAAGCACCCTGCACCCCATTGCTCAAGGCCAGGGCTTCCCAAACTTTCCTTCATATCAACAAGCATCCACAATAATATTTTCCTCAGTGGATGCTCAGCTATGAGAGAGGTACCTACAGGAAAAGTTTAGAAGTTTAGAAACAGTTTTCCAAATGTCCATTAATTAGATATTAACCAAATTATTAAGCCTTATAACTTACATGAAATAAAGGTTAATTCACTGAATTGATAAAACCCTAACCAAAATCAAAGGAACTAGAATGCTGCTAAGGAAATATATAGAATAGATATATAGAAATATATAGATATATAGAAAATATATAGATAGATTAAATCTTAGTCAAAGTAGAAGAAACTTCATACATCTATGTAATTTTTTAGAAGGCTTTGACATATTGCCCTTAGCTCAGAAGCTTTATTAGAACATTACTGTCTTGAACACCACTGCCTGACAACTACGGACATCGTTTCTTTCTTTTTTTTTTTTTTTTTATCGTTTCTTAAGTGGATTCTTATCTTTCTGTGGCTTCGGTTTAACTACTTCCTTTGACTCAAGGGGACAGAACTTATCAGTTCAAGAAATCAAAACTGGTCTCTCTGGTCACATCAGCAGCCTTCATAGTCCAAACTTTAAACCAAATTGGCCATTTGAACCCCAAACATTAGTGTATCCTGTGCTTCTTTTCTCCTCCCCCTGACCCCAGGCTGCAGATGTGGGACAGAGAGTAGGGAGTGGTGAGAACTTAGCTTTCAGCATAAGGAGAACCTTGACTTAGACTCACTTTATCTTTTCTCAAACTAAGGAGAGATCCTGGCTCACAGCAGACTACACATGCCACTCTAGTCTGATCATTTGGTGTAAAAAATGGACTCTTCCAAAGAAAACAGAAAATTCAGTGTGCTTAGGTTCTAAATTGCATAGGATTATGTCTTATCACGACACACTTGCAAACAAGGCAACAGGTAGAAGGACTTGTGACAGGCAGTCAGTCCAGCAACACAGCCAGCCAGATTTCCCTCTGACCCATGAGGCACCACATCCTACTTTTTAGGTGGAATAAAAGCCTCAAATCACTCTTGATGAGCAAAGACTTGTTACTATTATTTTTTAATCTTACAAAAGATGAAGGTTAGTATTTTCTCATTTTACAGAAACTTTGTTTAAATAGAACATTAGCAAACCAAACAGCCAATTTTCCTTAATTTAAACAAGATGAACAGGATGGAAGTTATAATTTATTTTGATTATTCTAACCTCCAACATAGTAATTTGCAAACACCTGAGCAGTCAGGCACTGCACAGGTAATGCAAGAGCAGGCCCACGCAAGGAAGTAAAGGGCTCCTGGGAGGCCTGTCATCTCTCTGGAGTGCATCTTCTAACTTATTATTAATTAGGCATCTCCCAAATCTCAATAAAAACATTCCTGAGAACAAGAATGCAAGAGAGGCATGTTCTGTAAGCAGAAGAAAACCTGAAAATCTTCTCTCCTACGGGTAGAACTTTCTGGGCCCATCAGATTCTGACTCCCTGAGGGGCAGGGCGCCCTGTCTGTGTCATTCTTTCCAACTCAGCCCTGGCAGAGTTGGAAACATTTGTTGAAATGAAGTGAAAAGGCTACGTTTCTGGCCAGCAGGTACATCTCATTTCTTTGTGGTCACTCACCAGTTCATAGCACTTTCCTAACTTGTTTCAATATGAAAGATCCACTGCAGCAAGGAGATCCACAGACGCGCTGTGCTCCCAGGGTCAGAGTGGCCACCCCACCCACCTCTTCTGCTCTGAGACCTCTCTACTCCAAGCGGTTCCCCAAACAGCCTGGCTGGTCACAGGGAGGGCCAGGTGAGTGTGTGGAGGGCCTGGCGCACTTCGGGGCAACCGCCCAGCGCGCATCTTCCCGGCCTCCTGCCCCCCCCGAGTCAAGCGCACGGCACACCCACACCACCCTGACAGAGCTTAGGGTGTCATTTATTGAAACAAATTGGAACGGAAAGGCAGTAACTAGTAAGTGGCTTTCCAAACATTACATAATCACAAATAACATAAAATGAATTACAGTAGTTAAAATTAAACGTTAGAGCTTTTCTGTGAACGGAAACGACCGTGGTCGCGTCCAGAGAGCTGGTTAATCTTTGACAGTTCGCGGGATGACGACAGCAAATCCCAAAGACACGCTCGTTTCTCGCCCTCTTCGCCAACCATTTACCCTCTCCAGCAAAGCTTTTTAAAGGGGAAGGGGTGGAGGTGACCCCGATTCTGGGTGAGGCTCAGGGGCGGTACCGACACCCGTACTCACTTGTGACCCCGGAGCCTGGTCCTCTCCGGCGCCCCTCGAGCTGCGGACACCTACCCAGGAACAGGAAGGGCACCCTCCGCTTGGCCCCGCCTCCCAGGGCAGGGACGGGCCCCGACGAGGCGCACACCTGAGACAGGTAAGGGAGCAGGTGAACACCCCGCTTTTGTCCAGTACAAAGCACCTACTTTACATATTCTCTGGACAAAAACAACACAGCACTCGGGGTGGCAACTAGGGAAGGTCTGCTCTGGACCTTGTCAGTCCC
This sequence comes from Neomonachus schauinslandi, assembly GCF_002201575.2. Lineage (NCBI taxonomy): Eukaryota > Metazoa > Chordata > Mammalia > Carnivora > Phocidae > Neomonachus > Neomonachus schauinslandi. The sequence goes on from NC_058412.1 coordinate 231,568, forward strand.
ATGGTGGCTTCTAAAGCATCTCATCTTAGAATTGGGACAACCTAGGCCGACGGCCCCTGTCCCAGAACGGACGGTTGTGGGCGGCAGGGCGACGCAGGGGTCTCGGGGTCCGGGGAGGTCCTCCTTGGTCCTGTGCGGGCTCCGCTCACCCCCTGATCGCGGGCCTCGCGTTTGAGCCGCGCGGCCCAGGTCTGGGGGGACGTTCACCTGAACCCCAGGAGGGAGAGGCCTAACTCTCGGTCCAGGACCGGCCCCTCAGGTGTCGGTCAGTAGTCCCACGCACCCCCACCACGTGCTCCGGGAGCCCTCCCCCGCCCTCCGGTGACCTGCGTCCAGCCCCCCCAACCGGGACCCTCCCCTTTCCAGGTGACTCAGGCCCCGCCCCCACACCGCCACTCTCCTCGGAGCTCCTCCCCCTCCCGAGGCCCCTCCTCCGCCTCCTGACCTTTTGCCCCACCCCCCCACCGCCCCCCCCCCCGTGGCGCCCCTTCCGTTCTCGGAGGACTGTGGCCCCCCCCCCCGCCTCAGTACTGCGCAGGTGCAAGGCCCGGCGCTCGCCCCGGGGCGGAGCTAAGGCCGTACTGCGCAGGCGCGCGGGGCGGGACCCTCGAGGTGCGCATGCGTCGCGCAGGAAACGTCCCGACGCGCTCAGTGGGCGCCTGGGTGTGCGCGCGGGAAGATGGCTGAGCAGCTGTCGAAGTCTGTGCTCTTCGTGTGTCTGGGTGAGACAGCGCTGATCTAGCCCCACTCTGGCTTTCCCGAACGGTCGGGGTGGGTCTCATGCGTTTTGGGCTGCGCCGTCGGGCCAGGAACGGTGATCGGGAGGAGGCCGGGGTCAGGGATACCGGAGGGTGGAATGGAGCGCCCGGGGCTTTTCCTCCGCGCCGCGCACTTGCTGGCCTGTTCTCCAAGCTGGGTTCCCTCACCAGCCCAGCCCACTCTCCAAGCAAGGTTCTCTCTCTTACCTGCCTGTTCTGCAAGCGGGGTCCCCTCTTACCCTGCTCGGTCCGATCCTCTCACCTGCGCGTTTCCTATCCAAGCCGGATTACCTGTCACCTCAGTCCGCTCACCTAGCCGTCCTCACCTGCAGCACCGACACTGCAAACCAGGGTCCTTTGCGTTGCACACGCCTGGCATCCCTGTTTCTCCTTCATCGAGTAGACCCAAGGCTGCTGGACTGATATACTCTCTTGGGGCCTCCCGATGCCCCCAGACCCATTACAACCCTGGTTTGCTGGCTCATTTTCTTGGCCCCTGCTTACAAATGGATGTAAGCTAAAGACAGATGGAGTGCAAGGATTCTGGATTTCTTGGCTATAAAAGCCGAACCAGGGAGACCGGATTCTCTAGGTGTCTGTGTAAGCAGACTCATGTGCCAGTGTTCCAAATTAGAATTCACTCTCCCTGTAGTTGTTGGAATAGCACCACAGGGTTATATTTCTCAGTGTTTGCACCCTGTCTCCTTAACCTCCAAGCGAGGAAGGCCTAAATCATCAATAGTCCAGTTACTTAAAATCTTCTGATGAGTCTGCATTTCCTATGGACTAAAGTTTCCCCACCTTTCTATGCTGCCCCCTTCAAGAAGAGGATGGAAGTCTGCCCATCTGTTTCCGCTTCATCTCCATACCTTTTCCTGCCCGTGCCCTGTGATTTGCTGTCTCCCAGCAGTTCAGGTGCTTAACGCACCTTTGTGTGGTTGTTTCTGGGCACCCATATTGCATTTTCCCTGGAAAGACTTTCTGTAAGATTAGGTCCACATATTCTCTTTGCTTTTCCCAGATCCTCTAAGTGGAGGTCGTTTACCTATAACCCTTTGTAGACACCTTTCATTATATGAACTTTATTGTAATTACTTGATAGCCTCTTGGGATCACATCTAGATTTAGCCCTCTTGAGGGCAGTAACTGTGGCTTATTTTTCTGTATTTCCAGCTTTAAGACAATATGTGACAATAACTAGGTATTTGCAGAATTGAATTTCTGTGAGGGGAAAAGTAAAAGGGCCACCTTGTTTCAGTTTGGTAGTGGGCATCATTTGGTTTTTAAGCTCTCCATGAAGGCTGACTTATGGAATCAACAAATTAAGATTAAAGGGCAGTTCAGTTCATGTTGGGCATCTAACAGGATTCCATTGCCTTGTTTATTTTACTTGGTGTTGTCGATTATGCTGACATAATGCACCATGGTGGTTATTAACAGGGGATGTATGTGTCTATTTATCTTCCATACAATTTTTTTTTTTTTAAGCAACTGCTCTATTACCAGGCACTCTTCTGAGTGCTAGGGATATGGTAGGGAGCAACAGACAAAAGTCCCTGCCTCTGCGGAGCTCACGTTCTGTCACCAACAACCAAGTACTTGGTTACTTAGTAAGTTGGTGATGTGTTAAGAACTGTAGAGCAGGGAAGGAGGTGAGAGTGGAATACACTTTTAAGTAGATGAGTCAGGGATGGCCTTATCTATAAGGTGACATTTGGGCAAAGACTTGAGAGTTGAGAAAGCAAGCCTGGGTCTTCCGGGGCTCAAAAGAAAGTGGGTGAACAGTTTTGAAATGAGAGTGCTCGTCCTGTTCACATTGGCAGGGAAACCACTGTGGCCTGGCCTAGAGACCCAGTAGCCTTTTTCAACCAGACCTTCATCTGTACCTGAACTTGAAAGTAATTTGAGTGACTATTTTCTCAATGCCACCACAAATACATAACTAGAACTATTCTGGATGGGTAGGAAAGGTATTTCCTTACATAAAAATGAGCGCTCTGGGGCAGGAGTCTGTGAACTCCTTATATAAAGAACCAGAAAGTAAGTGTTTGGTGCTTTGCAAAAGCAGACCTAGACAATACATAAACAATAACGCTTGACTGTATCCCAGTATAACTTTATTTACGGACACTGCAGTTTGAATTCCATGTGGTTTTTCTCATGTCACAACATGTTACTCTACTTTTGAGTTTTTTCAGCTGTTTTTATAAAGGTAAAAATTATTTTTGGTTTTGTCGGCTGTACACAAAGGTGGTGAGCAATGGATCATAGTTTTCAGATGCTGTTTTAGGGTCTACAGAGGACGTGTCTGGTGAGGCCATGTGAGGGCTTGGGCTTACTCTGAAGGAGATAAGCCACTGGAGGATGAAGCCATTGAGCAGAGGTGGGACATTTAGAAAGAAGTGTTCAGCTGCTGTGTTGAGATTAGACTGGGCAGGGGTGAGGCCCCAGGGGTGCAGAGGGGCATGTGCTGGATCAGAGAGAGTATCACCGGGGTGGGGGGGGTGCTGAGTGGTCATATTGTGGGCAGGTTTGAGGAGTCTATGAATGCCATTTTGCACGATAGCCTGTGTATACATAGAGCAGTAAGAACGGTATATTTTTGAAATGTAAAAAAATTCTTCCTTCAAAGCATTTATTTGGGCTCTTTTCAGACTGAAGTGTGGAGAGGAGTGTCAGATGTTTTCCACTGGTAAGGCTAATGGCAGGAAGGAACTGTACTCCTTATTTTGGCAAGATTACTGAAAGTGTCCTGTGTTTTTGTGCCACAGAGATAGACTGAATGGTTGAAGGCCCCAGGGCTTGTGCCTGGTGACTGTCAGTGGTGTTAGGTTACCTCTTTCCTACTTAACTGATACTTCTTGATACTTCCTATGTGCTGCTCGTTGTGGGGGGTGCAGCCCAAGGTAAGAGACACAGTCCCTACCCTGGGAGAATTTCATTTTTTCCTTTGGTGAGTCTCACTCCTTGAAGTACAGATATTGAGTAAGAGGACGTATCATGCTGCCTAATTTGGAAAAAACAAACTTGAGACCTCACAGATTGAGCTTTTTTCTAAAGAAATCTGAAGATGACATTTTAAGTTTTTAGAACTTTTCCAAAGGTGGAACCTGAAGTATTGAAGATTCTAATGTGAGTAAAGAGTGACCCGTGTCTTAACTCTGCTCCCGTCTATTCCTCTTGTTTTTTGTGTTGCCCTCTGTAGGCTGAGTCTCCACCTTTAATTCCAGGCTTTGCAGCCCTGCAGTTGTTTTCCTAACTTGTGGAAAGGGTCTTTTTCTTCAGGCCCTTTTACAGTGCTGGGCTCCTGTGTCATAGACATGCAGAATATGTTTGTTGAACATTCTCTTCCCACTGGACCCACAGAGTCCACATCCTGGGCACAGTTAAGGTTCCTGTAACCCAGACCCACCAGCGCACATTCATTGCTCCTTACTCATACAGCCCCCTAATTTAAATGCCCATTAAAGTACTCTTCCTAAGAGATCAATTCCAATCTTCCTTTTTTCCTGATAAGGAATTTTCTTATTATCTTATTTATGCTTTTAGCATAATTCCTTAGGATAATGGGCATGTTTTGTTATTCCAGGAGGTCCTTACATAGTTCATGCATGGTGGGTGAGTCAGGGTGGGGTCTGTGAGCCACACATTGGGGATGGGGGAGCTGGACGGTTAGTTCAGCTGCAGGCCCATTATTCCATCACTCATACCTACTTAATGAAACTCAGTGAACCCTTGGCATTGGCGCTCTGGGAAGCATCCTGAATTGGTAATACTCTGAGTATTGTTCTAGATGGATGACGAGAGGGTGACACGTGTCGGAGGGCCAGAAAGCTTCAGGTTCGAAACTCTTCCAAATCTGCCTATGCTTTCTAACTTTGGCTCTTTCTGCTTTGAATCTTTTTGTTATGATAAAACTGTAATCCTAAGTCTAGCATTTTCCTGAGTTTTACGTGTTCGTCTAGAGAATTATTGAATGTGTGGGGACTCCTGGATCTGTAGCCAGCTGCTCTGAACTGAGGGTGGCCCTGGGGAATCCCTGAACTTGCAGCCGATGTTGGAAGTTCTGGGCAGGCTTGGTGACCTGGAGGGAAGCACCCTTAATTCAGCCGGCCGACTCCCAACAGACTGCACCCTGAAAGTTTGTGTTGAACTACTGTTAGGCTGAAATTTGGTTGTGTATTTTATGAAACAGTATTCATCCTTATGTGCAATATACTTGAAAATACATATTTTTAACCCTGTTGTATTTCATTTTAAAAATAGGCTCATTGCAACCCACTTCATTGATTTCATGAGTTACTTCTGGGTCATTTATAACAGCCTGAAAAACAGTGATTTCAGTTGTAATTGATTTTCTTATGTCTTGGTTATTTGTACTTTGAGTACTTGGACAGCTGGTGTCAAATCATTGAGCTTGGGTTTGGTCAGCTCTTCCCCAGAGGTCCCACTGTGGATGCACTGGTAGGATGCTGACCTTGCTTTCCTTAGGGAGGTGCTGTTGCTGTGTGTCAGGTGGGTGAAGTGGTCTCTGGCATTCAGCATTTGCCCTAGCATCAAACCTGACGCCCACTCTCTGCCTTCCCCTCTTTTTAAGGTAACATCTGTCGGTCACCCATTGCAGAAGCAGTTTTCAGAAAACTTGTAACTGATCAAAAGCTTTCAGATCATGTAAGTACCATTCTCTATCTTAAAGAGGCCAACCTGACTGCCTTTGCGGCAGGAAATTGTGAAAAAAATTCTTTTTTTCTCCTGCAGTGGAGGATAGACAGTGCAGCGACATCCACGTATGAAATAGGAAACCCTCCTGATTATCGAGGGCAGAGTTGCATGAAGAAGCATGGTATCCCCATGAATCACACTGCCCGGCAGGTACTGTACTGGAACTTGAAGGTGCACATGTGTGTTCTGTGTTGCAGTGGGTCATTGACAGCGGCGCTGTTTCTGACTGGAACGTGGGCCGGTCACCAGATCCAAGAACTCTGAGCTGCCTCAGAAATCATGGCATTAACACAGCCCATAAAGCAAGACAGGTAGAAGAGATCTCATTTAATTTCTAATACTGGAGTCCCCTAACTTGAGACGTTGTGAGTTTAACCACACTAACGTGCTAATAAGTGTTTATTCTGGTCCGTTTACATAGCTACAGGATACCCATTTTTTTTCACTGCTGGTTCCACAGTTCTGAAAGGTGGGCATGATCTTGGAATTTACTTATTAAAATGCATTTATTTTTATTTTATTTATTTATTTATTTATTAGACAAAAATACAAGAGAACAGATAGATCTATACCTTTATTTATTTACTTTTCATTAAGTTTAAATCCTTGAGGGGTACAACATCACACAGATTCTGTGGCCAATGGCTTTAGCAGGAAGGTTGCTTCAGAATTTGGCACGAACCATGCCACTGTTTCATGAGCTCGAGTTACTTTTCCCCAGATTACTCTGGTTTTGTTTGGCTTGCCACCAGAAGTCACTGTGTTGTTCTTTGCTTGGCACACATAGGCACATCTCTTGCCTAGATAGAATTCAGTTTCATCTCAACCTTAGATTTTAAGAGCTGTGTGCTCCCTCTGGTTGTGGAGACCCCGCTTATAGCCAGCAAAAATGGCCTTGGACCACAGCCTTCCGGACATATTTGGTGTTTTAGGAGTCCTATTCCCAGCAGGGCTCCATAGGCTCCAAGATGGCAGAAAGAGAAAGGCTAAAATCTTACCAGAGCCCTGCCTAAGACCTGGAGACCTGAGTTATAATCTCCTTTTTCATGTCCATCTGTGTGATTGAAACATTTAAGCCCTGGTAACTAGTCTGCTTACATTACAAGTTTATTGCTAGAATAAAGTTCTATAATATCTACAAAAATGTATTTTCAACAGTGAAGTGTCTTAGAAATATAGGGTAGTACTGGTATTATTATGGATGCATATCCTGCACCCCAGCAGTTGGACTTCTGGGTTTAGGTTCCGGAGTGCTGCACTGTAGAACATTCTGGGATAAGGCAGGTAATGCTGTATCTGCTCCATTCAGTGTGGAAGCCACTAACAGGCCGTTGTACATTTGAGATACGGCCAGTGTGATGGAGGAACTGAAGTTTATTTTTTAACTTACTTAAGGAGCTGCCTGGAACTAGTAAGCACGTCAGTGGACTGCACGGTTCAAAGATTCATGCACAACCACTGGGAGAGCGTGAGGGTTGTAGCACCGCAGTGAGACATCAGAGCCCAGGGGCGGGCACATTCCATCACTAGGAGCATGCCACAGGTGTGTGCTCTGGCACCTTCCATGACCCCAGGGGCTAGCTGCTAAAGAAATGGGCTTCATTTCTGATACAGAATGCTTCATATATTGTTATGAAAGGAAAGTTACTTTTATCACTATCGTTATTTTATGGAGACTCAATTAGATGTTTAAAAATTCTGGCTGGGGCGCCTGGGTGGCTCAGTTAAGCATCCGACTCTTGATTTTGGCTCAGGTCATGATCTTAAGGCCATGAGATCGAGCCCCACATCAGGCTCCCCACTCAGCAGGAGGCTGCTTCTCTCCCTCTTTCTCTCCCTCTGCCCCTTCTCTCGTTCATTCTCTCTCTAAAAGAAATAAATCTTTAAAAAAATTAAAAAAAAAAAAACAAAACCTGGCTCAGTCTTCTAACTTCTTTTGTATCCAACCTAACAAAATATGCAGGCTCTGTAGGCCAAACAAGGCTGTGGATTAGCATCAGAAACAATAGGCTATGTCCAGTGATGAGCTCTTGAGGCCTTTAAAATGAGAAGCTGCCAAATGTTTTGAAAATCAGTTGTGAGATATATTACATATTTAGAAGTATGGCTGACATGTGAGAGCTGCAATTTAGTATTGGTGTTTGAATGAGAACTTAGTGTAAGACTGGACAGAGACTCTAAGGTATCTTAAACCATGTCTTTACTGAAAGCTTTTCAGATTGCTTACCATACAGCATTGTATTTTTATTTTTGATCATTCTCAATTTTTGTCCTCTCCATTACCTTGTTAGGGAAGGGAATAGTTGGTAAACCTGTTTTGCACATGGAGAAACTGAGTTCTGGAGAGAAAATATATAACTTACCAAAGGTCACCCAGCTTCAAACTGGTAGACTGGGATTTGACCATAGGCTTATTTGTTTGTTTTAATAAAAACATATACAGGTATGAGCCAGAAAGTTCCCAAAAGTGCCACAGAAACACTGCTGATGTGTTAATGATGTCTCATAAGCTAGTAATACACACGTTACTTTGGCTTAGATAAATTTACTCTGGAATCTGTGAACTTCTCATTTCTGGCTGTCAGCTGACTCTCTATGTTAACAACTAACTATTTAAGTTAACTGCCTTAAGGCCTGACCTGTTCTTTTTTTTTTTTTTTTTTAAGATTTTATTTATTTATTTGACAGAGCACAAGCCGGGGGCGGGGGGCAGCAGGCAGAGAGAGAGGGAGAAGCAGGCTCCCCTGAGCAGGGAGCCCGATGCGGGGCTTGATTCCAGGACCCTGGGATCATGACCTGAGTGGAAGGCAGACACTCAGGCAACTGAGCCACCCAGGCACCCCAAGGCCTGACCTATTCTTACATCGAATTCTCATTGGATAGAATAGTACACATTTTTTAGATCACATGTCTTAATCTCCAGGATTTGGACACCTTGTCCATTTCTACTTTCTGTGTTTTAGAGAATGCAGATTTATTTATTCTGAGTAGTGGTTCATGATTTCGAGCAGTCACACTTTCATGTTTTCTGTTTTTAAGATCGGATTATATTTTGTACACAAGTATATAATTTGGGTAAAAATGAAGTATTTTAAATACACATGTCTTAAAAAGCTAGAAACTTTTAATTTTTAAAGATCAATTGTAATTGTTGATTTTAGAAGTAATATTCCCACACAGTCTGTTTCTTTCCCTTTTTCTTTTCCCCTGTTCCTTTTAAGAAACATTTCTCGATGATTTTTTTTTTATTTCAAAACACTGGTAAGATGTGTTTTATAAATTAGTATTGTTTTAGATCTCTCTTACCCTTTAGCATCTTGTGATTGTTTATGGGCTTTCTTTTTTTATTTTTTTTTAAGATTTTATTTATTTATTTGACAGAGGGGGAACACAAGCAGAGGGGAGCATCAGGCAGTGAGAGAGGGAAGAGCAGTCTCCCCGCCGAGCAGGGAGCCCCACGCGGGGCTTGATCCCAGGACCCCGAGATCATGACCCGAGCCGAAGGCAGACGCTTAACTGACTGAGCCACCCAGGTGCCCCTACAGGCTTTCTCTTTAGCAATTGTCGGAATGTGTAAGAGAACTATTCTGTTACATTTCTTAAAATTTTGATTTTCCTAATACTTTCAACCTGGGTTTAATAAATAAAATGTGTTTAGGGTGCTTCGTTTTTTTGGGGGGGGGGTGGTGTGTGATTGCACATCCAGTTAGTTCTGTGGAGATGTTTGCTCTGTTACACATTCGTTCTTCTCATCAGCAAACCTTTCACATTTGCACAGGTTGTCAGTGGGTACTTGGGACCAGTACCGCTCCCTCCACTCCAGAGGTCATTAGTCAGGTTCTTTCTACCTTTTTAACTTAGGACCTTGGAATCCTATAGTGTGTGCTCTTTCTGTCATCTTTTCTCTGTGAGATTCTCCATGGCCTGTCTTGTAGCGCTCACTGATGCTGATTTCAATACCCTGTTCCAGACGTGCTGCAGTTGTATCTCTTCTACTGTGGATGGACACTTGGGCTGTTCCTAGTTTGTGCTGAGTGCCCTGGTGAATATTTGTATGTTTCTTTGGGGAACATAAGGGTTGGATGCACACCCAGGATCACACACTGTCAGGGTGGATGCACACCCAGATCACACACACTGTCAGGGTTGGATGCACACCCCAGATCACACACACTGTCAGGGTTGGATGCACAC
>NC_058412.1:241251-264005 GCF_002201575.2 Neomonachus schauinslandi
CACTGTCAGGGTGGATGCACACCCAGGATCACACACACTGTCAGGGTGGATGCGCACCGAGGATCACACACGTGTCTGTGTCGGATGCACACTCTGGAGCGCATGTGTCAGGGTTGTTTAGCCTCATAAAACTGGTCAGTAATGTTCCTTTTTCTGTTCTCTTAAGAAGTTTGTTGATTATTGATAGTATTTCTGCTTTAATGATTTGGCAGGATTCATCGAATCAGTTGTCTCTGTTTCTTGAAATTGCCCTTATTTTCCTCTGCTGTCTTTAGGTATTTCTTTTGGATTTTTTTTTTTTCCTCTCTCCAGCAGTTTTACTATGGTAGGCCAAAGTATGCTTCCTGAATTTGCACCTTGATGGTTTCCATCAGTTTTGGAAAATTCTGTGTTGTTTTCTTTTTATATTTTCCTTCTCTGCATTCTCTCTTCAGAGATTCAACTTACCTGTAGTTTGAACATAAATTTCTTATGTTATCTTCTCCATTTTCCGTCCTTTTCACCTGCTGGCCCTGGCTTTGTGAGGCTTGGACTGTGTTGGACTGGTCCCCCGTCCTGGGCAGAGCCTTCCCAGATCCCCGACCTGAGAGCCCCTGGTGTGCATGCAGTCCACAGGGCTTGTCCTCTTTGGCAGCTGCTCCCTCACTGAGTAGCTGCAGCCTCCTCGTGGCTTCTTAGTTTTTGCCCTGAGTAGGTTGAGAACTTAGCAAATGCTTTGAGAAGAAAGCTTGTGAGTGTCAGGCTCACTGCTTTCTGGGGTCTCTGTTTTGCTAGCCTTTATGTCTGTTTTTTCTCTCCAACCTATGAGGTTGCTGACTGGTCCTTGACGCTTCTCTTTTCCAGCAGTGGACCTTTGCCCAGGCTTCTCAGCATCTAGAGAAGGTGCTTGACCTTGGCACTGCTGACTCTGCATCTGGATGGTTCTTTGCTCTGGGGCCATCCTGCACTGTATTGTGTTTGGCTGCATCCTTGGTCTCTGCCCACTCGATGCTGGGGCACCCCTTTCCTCTCCATCGTAGCAATCAAAAATGTCTCCAGACATTGCCAACTGCCCCCCTCTTTGAGAATCACTGTCCTCAAATTCTCAGTGTCTACGAGGTCAAAATTGTACACGAATAAAAGGATCCATTCAAAGTATCAGACTGACCAGTGGACTTGAACAGAGTAATAAAAGTTTATGGATATTTTTCCTATTCTATATTGCACGTAACCTTTAAGAAAGTACCACTTTACTGAGTTTTGGTGTAGTGTCAAAGATTATCCATAGTAATCTACAACGGCTGTTAAAATACTTCTTGTAAACTATGTACTCATGCAAGGCTGGGTTCACTTTATATACTTTGACTCAGACGGCACATTGCAGATCAGATAAAGAGGTACAGAGGAGAACCCTTCTGTCCTCCAGGAAGCAGACATTACAGAGATTTGCAGAAATGTAGAACAGGGCCACTCCTTACTGTTTCCATTTAGAAAGTATAGCTGTTTTTTATCTTTAAAAATGTTATAAAACAGATAATTAAAGTTTAAAACTTTTTATTTTTTTTTTTTTTTTTTTTGGTAGCTGCCTCACCCAGTGTGGAGCCCGACACGGGGCTCGAACTCACAACTGTGAGATCATGACCTGAGCCGAAATCAAGTCAGATGCTTAACTGACTGAGCCACCCAGGTGCCCCTAAAATTTTTCAGTTTTAGTAGTGGTATTAAATATTTGATATTCAGTGGTAAATATTGCCATGTGTAACCCCGGGGGGCTCTTGGTGGGGTTCTGGCCTCGCCAGGCCACGTCCTCACAGCAGCAAAGTCATGGCTCTGCAGAAGTGCTTTGTTTGTGTGGGCATTTTCTCATTTCTGGGGCAGAGGTGGTTTGCCACAGCTATTTCGTGTATTGTTGCAAAGTGTAAGTCCTTCACTCCACACTCTTTCTAAGATGTTAGTCATTGCTATTCTTATTCTTTCTCAATCATTTTAATATCTAAACATCACATAAAGTTTTTGTAGATAGCTATCAGTTCTAAGACTGTCTTTCGATCCATAATTGCAGTAATTCTAAAATTAAAAACAATGTTAATCCTAGCACATGTCTCGTGCCCTGTTTTGGATAAATAGCTTATATAGTATTGTTCTAATAGATGTTTTTGTTTTTTGTTTTTAAATAAGCTAGTACCTTGGGAATGTTAACAAAATATAGTTCTCAGCATGTGATGAACATGCTTCATTAAAAACTCATGCAAGTATTTACTAAGAGCCAACAGTTAAATTTTTAACAGAATGAGGAGTATGTTTATTATTCATTTGTGACACTGATTATTACAAATAGTGTCACTCCTCTTTGTTAAATTAAAAAATTAAAGAAGTATTCTGTTAAAAAAAAGGGTTTCAATATCTTCTTTGTAGTTTCCTGGCACTCTTATATTTTAGATGATTTTTTTTTTAGTGGGAAAGGTTATTGAAAAATTGCATTGTTAGAAATTATTTCCACCTTCATTATATGGCCTATTTATGTTCCTTTCTTTCTAATTCTGCCATTATTTATAAAGGCAGAAATCATCAAATAATTTTCCCATTTACATTTTAATGGCCTTATATTGATAAATTACGATGTCAGAAAACTGATAGAATCAGGAAAAATACTGAGTGGCCTTCTCTTCTGTGTGGTGTTCAAATTGTGCGTGCTCAGGGGAGAGAAGAGCCATGCGTCCAGGTCCTTGTGTGTTTCCTTCTTAGCGACTCTTCCGTGAACACCGGGCTTAACATTTTATCTTCCTCTCTCCCCCAAAACTCTTCACCTGGCTCTGCCTGGTTTTTTTCTCTGCCAGCATGTTGCCCGCCCTGCATAGGAGGGAGGCCTCACAAGGACAGCCATCCATCTCTTTAGTTTGGTGTTTGTCACTGGAGTCTAGGATGTTACGTTCTTGCAGAATGAAAAATAGAGTAAAACAATGAAGGGAGTTAAACATGTGACCTTTTAATATGTTAAGTGAATTATACTTTGTTACTAAGAAATTGCAGATAGACTATAAGCTTTGTGTTTATATATTCTACTGTTAGGATTGTTCCAAGGAACTTAATAAAATTTCTTTGCAGTACAATGTTACAAAATAGGTTAACTGTATTCTAACTTTAAATACCCTAAATTATTTAACTTAAGTGAGTAACAAATTCAAATATAGCAAATTTTTTTTTTTCTATACTGCTTTGGATCCTCTAGGCTTGATTGTTATAAATATAAACACTGTGTTTTTGACTTCTTATTTAATTTTAGGTTACCAAGGAAGACTTTGCCACATTTGATTATATACTATGTATGGATGAAAGCAATCTGAGGTAATCACATTTTTTAAAGGGTATTTCTGTTCAACTCTCAGTTCAGTAGTAAGCCAGTTGTTTGTTGTCAAGAATGATTTTTTTATTATCTTTTAAGTTTTAAAGGTAGTGATGGTCAGAACATACAGAATGATCTGTTTAGAGTAGTAAGAAACCAGTGAGGAACTGAGAACTGTCTCCCAGGTGTATTTACACAGAGACACACTTTCAGGTAAGGGAGAGCCTGGTTAGCAGGGTATGACCTGAAGACTGGCTGGGCCGTGAGCACTTTCCTAGAAGGTGGGGTTGGTTTTACAGGAGAGCGATGCTTCCGCTGCTGTAGCGATTCATGGGCCGTGTGGTGTTTTACTGTGTTTCTCACGTTATCCCCCCCATTACTGCTGCCTCCAGCCCCCAAAAAGGAAGATGGACAAAAAGGGAAACTTTAGTCTCTGAACTGTTGATTGCATTAATGGATATAAAAACGAAAGCAGACAGACTGGGGTATTAGGTTACAGTGGCCAGCTGTGCTGTGGCATGTATTAGGTGCTCTGCTCACCAAAGCACTTCACCCTCGTTCTGTGCCTTATCAGAGAGGCACAAGAGATTAAGTTACTTGCCCCAGTTCACAGATGGAGCAGATTGGTGTGGTAGAATGTTAGCCTAGGCTTTGTGAAACAGAGCCTGATGTGTGTCTCACATGAACCGTACTCAGCACTGTGCCCTGTCGCCTTGCTCGGGGACGTGCATGTGGGCAACAAGGAACTTTGTGGCATTTCTTGAGTGAGCTTTGTGTGCCTGGCACAGTGCCAGGCCCTGGGAAGCAAGGTTGAGGAGTTGTGGGTGCTGCCTGCCCTTGAAGCGTACAGTCTGGCCTGGGCTCCATGTATTAACCCAGAATTAACCCTGACAATATGATACCATGCAGTCAAGCCCAGAACAGGTGAACACGATGTATTCTACAGATGCTGAAGCTAATGCAGGGTAAGTGACCCAAGGGGGTTGTAAGGCCGGGGCCCTGTGCCCCTTGTCACCCCGCCAGTTTACTGTTTACTGTGCTGAGAAGCAAGACCTCAGCCCGCCTGCCACCCTCCGCACTCTGCCGGCACAGAGAAGGACCAGGATGTGCCCCCAGTAGGACTGCAGGGATTTCTTCACTGAAATCAGTGCTAATTCACAAGGGTTCCACGTGTTTTATGAATAGAAACTGTTTCTGCTTTTAATTGCCTTTGTAGGAGTGTGCAGATACGGTGCCCAGCTCTGCTTCTGTTTTTATGAATCAGGAGCATCACTAAAATACATACATGTTCCATTTTTGTCTTTCAGTTGTTGATTTGTTTAGTTCTCACTTAGCTCGCTTACAGGTGTTGTGGGTAGCAGTGCTGTGCTCAGTAACACAGTGTCCAGGGTGGGGAGTCGTCCAGAGCAGGGTCTCTGGAGAGCATCTGGAGTCCGAGCTTCAGCCTGGGCTGCTCTGGGGATGCGTTCTGTTGCTCAGAGGCCTGGCCAGCCTTTCCGCCACACCAGCATGGTGTCTGACTCATCCTAGGTGCTCAGTGGGGCTTTGTCAACTAAATGGAGGAATGATCAAAATGCAGCTGAGGAACTTGCCACTTTACTTGCTGCCACGTGAGCGCCGGGGTTGGAGGCGGCAGAGCCCGGTCAGAGGCTGGAGGAGTAAGAGCAGGAGAAGGGGTTGAACAGGGAGCCTCGCTGCATGAAACGCTGTGTCCAGACACTTTGGGATGGGCTTGGCAGCCCTTTGGGACTTGGTTCATGTGGCTTTTTGAGTTCCATTCTGCCACCTTTATTTAGTGTCTGGAAGAGCAGCTTTTTGATTTAATTGTCTCACCATGTATTTCACAGGAGGATACATCATTGTTGTCTGACTTAGGGATGCATATTTTGTGTAAAAGCATTTGTGAGAATGTGCCGCCTTCGCAAACCCTCCTGCCGGCATCGGAAACCTGTGGCTGGGAGGGTCACACAGGTCTGCCATGGGTTTGGTTTCCTTTTTAAATCAGGTCACGCTTGCTGGGTTTTGATGTGGATATTTCATAAAACCCTAGCAGATGTCCCTGTTTAACTTGAAACCATAGATCAGAAAACTAAGTTCATGTTTCAATTTTACAGAGACTTGAATAGAAAAAGTAATCAAATTAAAAACCGCAAAGCTAAAATTGAACTACTTGGGAGCTATGATCCACAAAATCAGCTCATTATTGAAGACCCCTATTATGTAAGTACACCTCTCATTTCTGTCCTGATGCTGGCGTATATGGGGATCATCATGTGGGGTGAGCCCGGGTGTGTGTCCTGCCATGTGCAGTAACAGATTAAGGTTCTCCTAAGAGCATTTTGTTATGCAGGCTTTGTTATTTTTTCTTCCCCTGTGCTTTCAGGGGAATGAGTCCGACTTTGAGACTGTCTACCAGCAGTGTGTGAGGTGCTGCAGGGCCTTCCTGGAGAAGGCCCGCTAATGCCACGCCCGTTCTCCCCACAGCCCCCGGCTGGGCCCCGCAGGCTCTGCTGTGAGGTCGCAGCTGTTTCTTCAGTTGACCCTCGGTTTCTCACCTTAAATAATTGTAGATGGAAATCAGTTATTGTATCTGACAGACAAATAAATAAAAATGTTTCATCCAGACAGTTTATGGGGTACGCGAAGTGTTCTTAGACCCGCTGAACCTCCCACTTTGCCCCAGTTACAAAAATAGTGGAACAAACAAAATCAAACAGGCACCAGAGCATGAGGACATCCAGCGTCCC
Organism: Neomonachus schauinslandi; assembly: GCF_002201575.2. NCBI lineage: Eukaryota > Metazoa > Chordata > Mammalia > Carnivora > Phocidae > Neomonachus > Neomonachus schauinslandi. The sequence goes on from NC_058412.1 coordinate 247,321, forward strand.
TTTCGGGCACACGAGTTCTGCCTCTTCCTCAAGTTTGCAGACGACCGATGGGGACCCTGTCCTCCGCTGTCTGCACAAGCCAGCCCCAGCAGCCCATCCACGGGAGCTCCCAGCCGAGACTCACCCTTGCTCGCAGTGCACACTGTTTACATAGAAGAGTTAAGGTGTTAGTCTGCAGAACCTTTCCGACCTGCTAGTTTATTTCATCAGGAAGTCAGCTTGATTCCATTCGAACCATTTTTTTTTTTTTTTTAAAGATTTTATTTATTTATTTGACAGAGAGAGCGAGAGAGCACAAGCAGGGAGAACAGTAGAGGGAGAGGGAGAAGCAGGCTCCCCGCCAAGCAGGGAGCCTGATGCGGGGCTCGATCCCAGGACCCTGAGATCATGACCCGAGCCAAAGGCAGATGCTTAACCATCTGAGCCACCCAGGCGCCCCTCCATTCGAACCATTTTGCCTCTGGAAAGTTACAGCCAGAAAGAAGGACACTGTATGCTGGTTTATCTTATTGTCTGAGGAACGTGTCTGCTTTTCAATGCCTGTAGAACCTGAATGTCAAATATAGATTAGCCTAGGTGGGAAAAAATAATTAAAAAGTCGGGGAAAGTTCTTTTATGTCGAGCTGCTTAAATATTGAGACGTTAAGTATTCTTTCATCAGTGCTTAATTTATAGACACATACAGGTAATTTCTGTACACTTGGAGGTAACTAATCTAAAATTCATATGGATATATGGCAGAAAAGATTGTTTTCAAAATAAACTGGGGAAATTATAAAAATACAACTAAGAAGTCTGGTGTCCGCCTGCTTTTTTATTGATAAGTGAAGAAGAATTAGAAAACAATGCCTTTATTGTCCCTTTCAGATGACCTGTGATGTTATATGTGCATATTTATCTTCAGCTTTATTTAGGAAATAAAATGACAAAAGTAAGTACATTGCTTCCACTTCTTTGTGAAAGAAGTTTGAGGGCCCTGCGGCCATACGCGTCCTTGCCTGACCCAGCATCTGTGGAGTGCGGCAGTCTCCTCCGTGGAGCTGGCTCTCCAAGCTGGGCCTTCCTGGGTGGCATGGCTAGATGAGTGAGAGTTTGCTGTGCTCCCCTCTTCACCGGGATTCACAGCTGGTGGCCTGGAATCCTGGGAGGGCCCCGAGTCATGGATCAGTCTTCATCCAGAGCCCGAGTGGACCCTTGCTCAGAAGTAGGAGGAGTTTGGAGGAAGAGCTGCCCCATCAGGGTGGCCGCTTCTGCGTGTTGTGAGGCTGCCGGACCTCAGAACCTGAGGGTCCCGGCTGGGGGGTCAGGTGGGGCATTTAGTCCTGGAGGATGAGCATGGTGGCTTTGCCACCACCCCTCCAGGATGTGTGTCTGGCCCCCTGTGGGATTTCCCAAAGACAGTCCTGCCTGAAAACTCTTCCTCAGGCTAGTAGGAACCTGGAGAGCTTACATGGATTAAGAAATTGGTGATGATGCTTTAAAAAGTAAAGAACTGAGCTGAAAAGATGAAATAATTAGAAAATAGGACTAAGAGCGCTTTAGAATTACACTCTGCCCTAATCCTTCAGTAGTTGCTTAATAATCTCGAAGTATTTTCATACTCTGTTCCTTCGTGATCATGAAAAAATCCCTATAGTTTGTTTTCCTTACTGTTTGCATCTGTATCTTAAATACGGACCTCAGACATGTCCTGGGAATCATGTCTACTTTATCCTTATGGCTGTATCCAGACTAGAGGTCCTGTGAACAGAGAAACTCAGTGTTGAATTCACTTATCATAAATTGGATGCAATCAGATTTGTTAAAAATATATCACCTGTAAAAATCAGAGCTGCTTAGAAGTCTTACCTCTTAGTTTTTTCATGATTACGAAGTCACACAGGAAAATACAGACGCAACCTTCTTTAAATATTCACCCCGTATCAGACTCTGTCTTAAGACATGCCACCATTACATAGTAGTGTCTCCTTTTAAAAAACGCCAATTTAATTGTCCCCTCCAAGAATTCATAGCCTTCCCCTTTTATGTATTATGCCTTTTATATTCCGTGACATTCTGCCAGTGTTAGGATCTCTTCATCGTTCTGTAAATCATGAATTCCCACCAGTGAGCTTGTTAGAAGTAAAGAGTCACTTTGAAGACTTCGTTATAACAAACATTTCGTTTATTACCTGTTTTATTTACAGTATTTACATATTGCACAATATCTGGATACTATCTTACATTTATGATAGAAAGAACAAATGAAATTAGCCTGGATATGTTCACAGACTTATACTCCACTATCTCCAAAACACGACAAGTTTTTTTTTCTTGTTTTTTTTTCCATGCAGTTCCAAATAATGCTCTGGGAATTTAATTGTAAGAGTAACAAAAATATTAAATCATACCATATGCTATATGAAAATATAGTTTCAGATTCTATTTATGTTTCTAAAGAAATACTCTTTGAGATTTCACCTAATCAGGAGAATGAAATAGCTTTGTCTGTCATTTTATAACACTACACATCAAATGTGGAGCATTCGCCTTTTCCCCCAAAATCACGAATGGCAAGTGTTACTGTCAGGTACGCTGATTAACTGAATATGTATTTGCCAACAGTGTCAACAACATACAAAACGCAAGTTAAAGGGTTTATGGAAGAGTCAGTCTGCAAAAATAAATCTCTTGTTCACAAGGGGATGTGTTCGTGAAGGTAGCAGGTTCTGTTCCCTGTTGATTTCCAAGGCACTTCTCATGGTTCGTGGGCTGTTGGTCCTTTGCAGCTCTGCTCACTGCTGAAAAACACATTTGGTTTCATAGAACGTCACACTTTCTTACCAATTCTTTAAGAAGTATACATCAAATGACGTAACATAATGTGTTTGAAAACACAGGGGATCACAGTCTGCATGTGTGTTTCTCTCTGTTCCAAAAAGTGTAATCTGTTTTATTGTGGAAATAACCAAGTTCTACAGTTGTTACAGGCCCACTATGCTAAAGGAACGAACACCATCACTGGTACTAAAGTCTGAAGACCAGCCCATGGTCCTGATGTGTGTTGTCAAGTCCTCTAATTGGGGCCACAGTGATTGACAGCCTGGCAGTCCTGAGACACTGCTCACTGGCCCTTAAGCCTCCATCTGCACGAGCGTCTGCAAAACTAAAAACCAAAAATAAACCCTTTTTTCTAGCACTCTCTGCTGTGTACCCGAACCACTGGTACACTATTCATTAATTTTAAGAATAATGGTAAGCTCCAGGGTGGCTAAACTGAAGCTGCATTTTGTGGACTGACCTAGACACTTGTTACTCAGAACTCCATTTCTTTGGAAATATATTCCAGAGCTCAGGCTTCTGACTGAACTGAGCTGCAAGTGGTGTGTGAGAGGTCTCCAGTGTGTCTCTGTGAGGGAGAGTAGCTGGGGATCTAGTTTCTCTTTGGCTGGAGGTCAGTGAAAGAGACGGAGTGTGTAGCCTGAGTAGTTGTTTCGGTGGAGAGGACCACAGGGCATTGGGTCTTCCCTCCTGCAAGTAAATGGAATTTGTCTTCCGAGGATGTGCCTGGTTCATCTCTGGAAACAGTGGTGCTTTAACTATGAAGGGATGCTTAATAAAATAACATGCCCATCTCCCCCAGCGTATGACCTTGAGAGACTTCTGAGAATCCATCCATTGCTTCAAAAAGAAGTCTTTTCTGTGTGCCATTTGGCAGTGGACTCGCATGGGCAGTGGAGTGGAGGTCAGGTCAGTGCACGGCATTTCTCAGCTTTGGCGCTAAAAGTCGTGCTTTTACTTTCCCACATAAAAAGTGCCGTACAAGTTTCTGTGAACCCGCAAGGATGTGGCTTCATAATCCTCCACACCACATGTTGTTTCGCTCATTATCGGTGGGACTTACGCCGGGGAGAAGCCGGTGCTGACGATGACGTGGCTGTGATTGCATGATCAGATGGCTGCCGGGGTTTGGCTCAGCCCCCTCGGCACCGTCTAGACCTTTATCGGCACAGGCTTTCCCCCAGCGAGCATGTCTGTGTGTGAAAGAACACAACTCCTGCGTCCACGCACACGAGACGAACAGGGTAACCACTGTGCACACACAGCAGATCATTGTCTGGGAACAGCCATCGAAGACCTGAAGCGTGTCTTATTTGTGGAGGTAAACTTGGCCTCTGGCGGTGCCCAGCATACACAAGACACACTGTAAATATACAATTAGGAAATTACCGTTTTGTGACCGAAATCCATGGCATTTGTGTCAGGAAAACAAAACCTTTCAGCCATCGGTATGGCGGACAGTTGGTGTTGGACATCAGCCCTCAAGAGGCCAAGGCTAAAAATTTAGTTCATAAACTCTCCATGTGCCTTTATATTTTACCACTGGAGGCTCTGGAAAAATAGCTGATAGAAACATAGAATAGCTATTCTTAGCTGTTCCTTATAAGCTTCCTGGCATAATGATAGATTCCAACTCAAACATTTGCCAGATACGTCTATAAAAGTTGCATGGATATGGTTAGTTATATACTCATTTATGAGTGTAAATGAATGAGTGAAAGCCTAAAAGTGAACAGGCATGGTTTTAGATATGTATCCTAATTTATGCACTAAGTCATGTGCTGAAATCAGTCCACTAATGGGTTGTGTTTCAAATTAACACGCACTCTGCCAACAGAGTCCTCACAGGAGTAATTCACAGCAGCTGCCTGGGGTACTGTGTGCAGATTGGCAAGGGTACCTTTTCTTGATGGCCAATATTTGTAGATATTTTCGTGTTACGTCAGCCTTACTCAGAGGAAGGCTACTTTAGCCAAAGAAGGCGTATTTCTGAACTCCCATGAATTTTTCGTGTCCCAGACGGGATTTGGGTCTTTGGTGGGTGTACCAGTGAAGCTGTGGTCAGCTTACCTTATCCCTCCATGCACATTGGACTGACAGCCAGCCGGGTAAGCAGCCTGGCACATCTTTTATAGTCTGTAGGGAAAATGAACCGTGGACCCTTGTCAGTGACATAAGCAACTCCTTAAGTATTTTTTAATATCAACTGCTAAAGCCATTTATTTCTTTAAATATTCTGAATTCCCTGGAAGTGATGGGGAGACTGTCATCTGAAATCATGGGCTCTAAGTTGTTGATTTAATAATTTATGGTACTTGAGGGACTTCCGTTGCACATGGCAAAAGGTAAATAATGGGACTGGAGGCTGTGCAGGGAGGGGCAGGTGCAGGATCTCCTTCTGCCCATTTTCTTTTCCTGCTCATCAAAATGACTGGTTTTGTTCCCTAGCAGACAGTCTCCCCGTGCCCTGTGTGACTTAACTTTCAGGGCGCATGCAGGCTGGATCCCCACTTGGGTTGATCATACACAAAACCCTCTGCATAAAGATTTAAAGGAAGTGGGTCAACAAGTAACAGAGCAGAAAGACCTGGGTTAGATGGTGAAAGGAAGCAATAAGCTAATTTCTGAGTACTAATGGATTTTCCTTGATATCTCACCTAATTAAGTTATTCCATAGGTGCTACCTCAGAGAAAACAAGTGGGGTTTGGTGATCATAACCATAAAGGAATTTCCTCAGTTTGAAGTTCTGTGGAAAGCTACAGCAGGTTATAAATTACTAAAGTTTACTTCTCAAGAGTCTCAAAATCCTACTTAAAAATGGAAGAATTCATGCTCTTAACTGAAATTCTGAATGAATGAGTAAACTGACAACAATGAGTTTGCACAATATATCAGACAAGCAGCTAATCCTACTCCTCTAAAAATGCAGCTCCTAAATATTTAGACGACATAATAATTTGTGTTCAAAGGAAAAAAAATGGCCTAACAGCTGGAAGCTGGGTCATCTGGATTCCTGGCATTTTTTCCCTCTTCCCCAGTTGCACCAAATATTTTAGGATGCAGCTTTCCTAGATAGAGTATGTGTGGGTGCAGTGTTGTGTGAGTTCAAGGCAAATACTTCAATTTGCAGCACATCTAGAGACAGTGAAGTTGACCAGCATCCCACCAAACCTGCATGTTCTCCAACTCTGACATAATCTGGGGGTCTTGTGAAGGTGGTGTCTTGGAGACTTCAAAGTTCTGCTCTTCTGAAGAGCTGCCCTTGGGACCACACTTTGAGTAAGAAGGCTCTGGTTCCTTTCAGTCCTGACCTCCCAGGATTCTAGTTTTCTTTCATACAGCCTAAAGCAACACAGAAGTGGCCCAGCTTTGGGGCACCTGGGTGGCTCAGTTGGTTAAGTGACTGCCTTCGGCTCAGGTCATGATCCTGGAGTTCCGGGATGGAGTCCCGCATCGGGCTCCCTGCTCGGCAGGGAGTCTGCTTCTCCCTCTGACCTTCCTCCCTCTCATGCTCTCTGTCTCTCATTCTCTCTCTCAAATAAATAAATAAAATCTTTAAAAAAAAAAAAAAAAAGAAGTGGCCCAGCTTTGGCTCTCCACCCACCTCCATATGGGTAAAGTTTAAGTAGCCGCTTCCCCAGTGCACACACCTGTGGGCTTTCATGTCTCCCAGGCCGGAGGGGAACTGTGATAGACCCTGATGGCTACCTCCCATGAGTGAGCAGGGATCTGGGAGGCATCTGGCTGAGTTACTCTGAGCAAAAGGAGGCAGTGAGCGTGGGCACATACGGTGTCCTGGGGAAGGGGTTGCAGAGTTGAGCGTGTGCTGTGTGTCAGGGCACACGGAATTTAAGCATGTTTGTTTCCTCATCCACATATGAAAACATTAGAAGTAATGACCCCAAAGATCACTTTCAAATTTAGAATCTGATCCTATTACTGTAAGATGGTATTTAAAAATATAGACACACTTAAACAATAAAAATGTTCTCTGGCCTCTGGAATAATGAGTAACTCTCAAACAGAAGGCGATTCTATTTCAGAGGAAGGAAGTGGGAGAGGGACATGCCAGGTGCATAGGGCATGGACCAGAGGGTGGACCAAAGCAGTGCTTGAAAAATAATCCGAGCTCTGTGGGACACGTATGCCGCCTGCCGTGGCCGAGCCCTGTGCAGCGGTGAGAGCCTGAGGGCCTTCGCGCCGAGCACCCCAGCTCCCTGCAGAAGGTGATGCTCCCGGTCTTACCGGCCACCTTGGTCAGTGCACCTGGACAAGGAGCTCCGCACGTGGTAGCTGCAGTTATTTGCGGCAACTTTGCTGCCTGAGCAGAAAAACTTCCGCTTCACATGAAGTGGCTTATTTTTTTACTTTTCAGTTTTTGAAGGCAGGACAGGAAAGTCTGGCCTGGATAGTCTGGATACTCTGGATAGTGTCTGAAAGCAGCTAGTAAGACACCTGGTGTGTCTGCACCACTTTCCTCCTGTGAGCCTCACGTGAAATGAAAGCTGTAGTCCCTACAAGAAAAATTGGTTTAGGGCTCTAACTGATGTCACTCTAGCATGTTTTGTGATGAGCACTAGCAACCACTTCTGGGGGAATAAGATACATTTTGTTACAGACAGACAATCAGAACACTGTAGCTGAGCTAGACTGAGAGGGGAACTCTGCATTTCCGGATTAGTGAAGAGCAGCATCTAGTCAGGGTGGCGTGGCCCAGGTCCACAGATTCTTTCTACTCCAGAGCAGACTACTCCACGGTAGTCATTTTAGCAACTCATTCTTAAAGTTTGTCATATTGAGTAGATACAAATATAGACATCATGCCAGAATTCATAAAACAAGAATGTGAATGGAAGAGTTCAGCCCATTCCGAGAGTTGATTAATTCTAGTGGATGTAAATTTTCCATTTGGCACTAGGTGCTACAGAATGCCGTCACCTTCTTCTATGGTCTGGTCACCCTAACCCTTAACTCCACAGTTAAGAGGGACTATATTTTAGCAAAGAGGAGATTTAGGAGGAGGGGTGGAAGGACATGAGAAACACATCAACATGTGCTGGTCTTTCCAAAGCAATTAGGATGCTGTCACTCACATGCAGGGATGGTGCAGTCTCTGGTGTTGTGATAAAGTCTGTGAAAGTGTTTGCTGCACTTTGGACTGAAATAAAGAGGACCTGGAACATGGAAGAAGAAGCAGATTATGAGGACTTGCAGGATGCCAGGAACTGGGCACAGGTGAAGGAATGAGGACACTTACCTGTAAGATGTTTTAGAAACTTGTCCTTCATCCTTAGATCTCGAGGCACAATTTCTGTTTGAAGGGAAAGAGGCTAATTATTGCATTGCTTGAAAGAAGCATTTGTTTTTATGTGATCTAAGTGAATGTTGAAAAGAGTATTGGAAACTCTTCATTAGCCATGTTACATTGCCCTAAATAAAACAGATTGGTTGTACATGACATAATGTGAAGACTTGTAATCAGGATCACATCTTTCTTCAGATAAAGTATTAGCTATTCACAAAGCTTCAATATTATTTGTCTTGTCTCTGCCGCTAGTATAAAGACAGTGACGATAAAGTTACATAAGGGGGAAGAGGTGCGCACGCGCATGTGTATGTGTGTGTTCATAGCTTCTGATATATAAATCACTTTTAGGCATTTTCATTTTGGACAGCTTGGTAATCGAATGCCACAAGCTCTGAGAGTTCTAGAATGAAAACCCAATCCTTCAAGCAAAAAATTGTTATAAAACTTTTTTTCTAGGTATATATTTAGAAAAAGGATTAAATGCCTTCAAAACCACCTGTTACGAAGGCTGGTGTAAATGCATGGAAACAGACATTTACCTGGTTAACAAGATTAAAGTAAAATTCCCGGGGAAAGACAGCTCTCAGTTTTTACTTGGGAATAGCAGTGTTCCCACTGACATTCTTTCTGATCCAGGTGTTGTTTTTCCTTTTTTACAGTCACCTGTAACCATTTTTCACTCACTTGTTTTGGAGAATGACTTTTGCTATGATTGCATGTGGTCGCACTTTGTTTCACCACAAATACTCCTCGTCTGAGGAGGGAACATTTCCTACGAATCTTCTTCACTTGCAAGGCTTAGGCATCTCCTGAATGTCAGTCTGTATGAAATTGACCTTATCACATTTGACCCAATTGTGTCATGAAAGCATTAAAAGCTTGCATGCTTTCTTTGGAAATTTCCCATGGGGCACCCACTCTGGGAAGGCTCTGCCATTGGCAGAGGAGGGTAAGGGGAGGGGGGTGGCCCTGAAACATTTCTGTCTCAGTTGAAAGTGCTTTGCTGAAAATATTTCCATTTCCTAAATAACAGATGACAGTTCTGTGCCAAAGCTCCCAACCTAGGTAATAACTCACGTGTCTTAGACGTGGAGTAGGGATAGTTATACGCCGAGGCATCATCACTTACCGACCTCCTATTTTCTTCTTAAAAAAAAAAAAAATGCCTAGTTTTTTTCAAACGATCGAAATGGTTTTATCTTGTTAAAATAGCTATGATTTCTCAATTTCCAAGCAAACACGAGTTCCGGTGTCTCCTGAGACATGACGGGTACGCAAACATGCTGGAGGTTCCCAGTACACTGCACACACCCAGAGAAGCCTCGGAGGCAGGTCACTCGGTCCGCAAGCCCGAGGCAAGGGCACTCACCCACTCTCTGCTCCTCGGGATAAACCGGGTAGTCCGAGACCTCCCTGCGGCCCAGAGTGTAGTCGTGCTGGCCCAAGAGGTGCAGTCTCTTCGACTCGCCCGAATGGTACTTTTTGAGCTCCTGGAGGATCTCCACGATGAGCCGCAGCAGGGTCTGTCTGTCGGCCGCCTCCCGGGGCTCGGCGACCCCGGGCCCCGCCGCCCCCAGCACGAGCAGCAGCCCCAGGAGGAGGGGGCGCCCAGGCCCGCGCATCGTGCGCTCGCTCGGCCGGAGGGAGCTCGGCTCGCTGGAGGGGCAGGGTGGGGGTGGGGGGGAAACCGGGAAAGAAAGTCGGCGGCGGGGGTGGAGGGGAGGCCAGACTCTCCGGCTGAGACCGCGGCCCCTCGCAACCCCCGGCTGCGACGCGGTGTCCCCGGGAGCCGCGCGGGACCCGCGCAGGCCCCGCTGCGGTGATGCCGAGAGCCTCGGCTCGGGCGCCGCCGCCCTCCTCGGCGCGCCTCCTCCCGCCCGCGTCCCGCCCCCGCGGCGGCCCTCCCAACTTTCCGAGCAATGGCACATCCGCCTGCACTTCTCCGCGCACGGCACCGACACAACTTTCTTAACCTTAAAGCCACGCGGCGCTGCGGCGTCTCCTCCGCCTGCGGGGCGGGCGCGCACCCACCCGTCCAGGAAGGCTGGAGGACGCAAGGACCGTCCTGCCCGCGGACCTATCGCCTCCCGACAGGGCTCCGCTGCGCTCTCGGGTGAGTGGGGGCCGCGCGCCCCGCCCGAGCGGCTGCGCTCAAGTTTGCAGCAACGCCTTTGTGTGGTGCTCGCCCCTCCTCCCGGCCGGGTGTCCCCCAAAGGCCCCCCACCCCAGGACCCTCGCTCCAGCCGCCCGCAGTGCCGGGTTTTAGAAACCCCCGGCCCTCGGGGAGGGGAGGGAGCCCGGCCCACACCTGCCCGGCGCCGCCCGCGGGGCCACCTGCGCGTCGGAGCCCGGCCAGATTACCTGTCCCCGTGTCCCGGAGCCGCGGGCGTCCTTCGGCTTCTGTCCCGGTGTCTGTTCCCGCGTCCCGGAGCTGCCGCGCGCCCCGCTACTCCATGCCCCGCGGCGACCCGGCGTGCGGAGCGCACAGGACGCGCGGGGATGGAGACCCGGTGGCTCGCCCGCTCGGAGCGCTGGACGCGCGGCTGCCTGGGCTGCGCTCCGACCGCGGCCGCTTCTTATCCCCGCGCCCGCCGACGTCAGGCCGGTCCCCGAGGGCTCCGCGCGGGGCTTTAATTAGAAGCCGCTCAAGTGTTCGTACCCCTGTGCGGATCTTCGTCAGACACCCCCCCCATCTCCTCCCATCTCTCCCTACCCCCTTCTGTCTCCCCCTCTCCCCCGCTCTCTCTACCCCGTTCTCTCTCCCTCTGCCCCATCCCCTCCCCTCCCCCATCTCCTCCTCCGTCATCTCCTCCCCCTCCCGTCCCTCGCCTCCCTCCCCTTCGTCTTCCCCTCCCCCTTCTCTCCCTCAGTCTGTTTCCCTCCGTTCCTGTCACTGTGACAGGATGAGAAGAAACGCCTTTACCAGGAACTCAGATCTGTTTTTGTCTAAATGTAGATCTTGGGCTATTAAAAAATGAGCTGCCTGATTGCCTCGACATTTAATAAGTCAATTAGAGTCTATCCTTTTTGGAGGAATCTGTCGGCGTGGCTGGGGGCCACTCTCAGGACCCCAAGAGGTCTGCACTGCCCCACGGCCTGCAGCAGGAGGCCAGGTCCCTGAGGCCCGGCAGCCCCCAGGGCAGGGGCCTGGGTTCAGGGTGGGACACAGGCAGCGCTCTAGTAACCTCGGGATGTACACAGTTACCTGGCAGGACACGGGAGCCCCTCCTCAACATGCATCGCCCCCAACCCACGCGGAAGGACGAACCGGAGCCCCTCCCGCAGGGGACCGCGCGGCCCGCGCTCCGCTCGCTCCCCTTCCTCAGAAACGCCCGCAGGAGACCTCCTGGGGCACCTCCCTCCAGGCCTAGTCTTTCCGAAAGTTTTGGTTCTTTGGATACAGGCAGGCACATTTGTGAGGCTTCAACAGTTTATCTCCTGTAATTTTTTTTTTCTTGTAAAATGTATTATCAATCAATTGCGCGCTTTCCCATTTTATTGGCGCTTTCTGGGCAAGCGCTGGACACCCTCCAAGTCAGTGGTCTGACTGGGGAAGGCGTTCTCAGTACGGTACCAGAACGGGGGGTGCGCGCAGGAATTAAAAGCCTCCACCCTTAACAGGACCAGCACCCAGGGCCCCCGGGCAGAGGTGCTGCGGGCACGTGGTGCGGACCCCGAGCCAGGCCTGCGGGTCGCAGGGGCGGGAACCTCCAGGGCACGAGCTCTCTCTGTGCATCTCTGTGTCTCTCTGTCTCTGCTCTGTCTCTGTGTCTCTGTGTCTCTTCTCTGTGTCTCTGTCTCTCTGTATCTGCTCTCCCTTTCCATCTCTGTCTCTGTCTCTGTGTCTGTCTCCCTGTGTCTGCTCTCTCTGTTTCTGTTTCTCTCTCTTTCTGCTCTGTCTCTCTGTCTCTGTGTCTGCTCTGTCTCTCTGTGTCTCTCTGTCTCTGTCTCCTTTCACTAATTCTGTTTCCTCGGGAAAACAAAGTGTTTGTCAAAGTGAGGCTGGGGTAAATAGAATAGAGACAGAAGATACTAAAATGCGATCATCTAAATCCCACCCCCCACACACCTTTTGGGGGGATGTGTTTATATTCTGCTCTCTTTAAAAGGAAATGGTTATATTTCTCAGTGAGCACTTCTTTTGGCAGGCAATATGACTAAGATGTGAATGTTTTTGTTAAGATATCCTCCAAAAGAAGGAAGGAAGGAAGGAAGGAAGGAAGGAAGGAAGGAAGGAAGGAAGGAAGGAAGGAAGAAAGAAAGAAGAAAGAAAGAAGAAAGAAAGGAAAATTCTTATCAAACAGTTTTTAGGCAGGTAAAGTAGGATTTTTTTTTTTCCTTTTTCCGCTTCCCTTGAAGGAGGGGTGAGCTTCTGTTGCTGAAGCGCCGCCTAGTGACAAAAGCTTCCCTCTGCCGGCACTCAGCAGTGGCCCCGGGGTGGAGGAGCTTCCTTTCCACCCAATAGAAGGAGCACATGAAGCTTCTGTTGTAAAACATTTTGGTGTAAAACTGCTTTTGGGGAAAAAAAATACTGCTATAGTAAAAAAAGAAAACAAGAATTTAGCCTAATCATATATTATTTTAAGTTTACAGAGTCTTTCCTTTTAAATACTATTTTACAAAATCAGGTGAAATCAATGAAGAGTATTAAAAGGTACAAAGTTCCTGTTTGTAAGTTGCAGGGATGAAAAGTACAGCATAGGAAATCATATTGTAATAATTTGTATGGTGACAGACAGTAACTACACTTCTGGTGAACATTTTCTAATGTATGTCATATTAAATCACTATGTTATATACCTGAAACTAATATTATGTGTCAACTATACTTCAATTAAAAATAAAAAAAATAATTTTTAAAATTTAGGTTTTTCTAAAAAGTACCAATTAGGACTACTCCCCCCCCCTCCCCAAATTCTACCAACCAAGGAAGCCTTGCTAGTAATTAATATTGTCCTTTTTTCTTTTGTGGTTTTTAATGGGACAAATGGATTTTTTGAATGAGTCTATTCTACCACCCAGTTATATATGCCAATACTTTAGCCCAACTCATCAGATACTTACATGCATAAACAACAGCAACAAAACTGGTGCTTTGTTGGTGTTTAGTTTCATGAGATCTGGCAGTTAGGGATCAGACCATCATGTTTTAATTCATTCATTTTTGCAAAGCTCTGTACTGAAATGATTCCAGGAGCCTTTCATTCTGTATAAACCATTTTTACAGACTTTCTCAACTAAATAAAAAAGTACACTGAATTATAATCTCTACTGAGCAGCCCAATTTATGGTATTGTCAGGAAGAACCCCTTGGAGTTCTCCAATCACCAGAAACATTCTGATTGGCTAAATTAATTGTGCTGGTTAAGGCAAAGCAAAGTATGTAAACTGGCTTAGGTGAAAATATAAAGTTATATTTGACAAATGGCTTAGGCTCTCCACTTCTTTCCTATAAAATGGGGTGGTTGAACTGGATGGTCTCTGAAGTCTAAAGCTGTATAATTCTGATTGTTACCAAAAAACCAGAAAACAAAAAATGCAGTATTCCTACAAAGAGCTGAAAATAATTCACTAAAAGAGTCACTATGAGTTTCATCATCTGTTTTCGTGCAAGAAGAGGTGATATATTCATCTTAAATAATTTAATTCCCTCCTTTGTAAGTGAACAACTTTCTATTATGAAGGGTCCAAAAGAGATAAGATAGTAACAGTATATTTTAAGCATTATTGGCCAAAGTAACTTTTGCTAGATTTGATTTAGTTTTGTTTCCTTTTTGAGAAAACTATGTTAGATCATAGAAAGAAAACTAACAAGAGAGGGGAAAGTTGTGTTTAACCCACTTTTATTGTAGATCTATGTTGTAAGATGGGCAAGTTATTTTTTAAATTTATAAATAGTATAAAGTTCCAAAGTTTCAATTACAATTTTTCTCTCTTCCTGAAAAGGTATAAATTTTATTTGAGATGACTGTTAACTACCTTCAAACACTAATAAAATAGATATATATTAACTACATGTTTTTTTTTTTTTTTGAGTTTTAATTTTTTTTTTTATTCTTATGTTAATCCCCATACATTCCATCATTAGTTTTAGATGAAGTGTTCCATGATTCATTGTTTGTGCATAACACCCAGTGCTCCATGCAGAATGTGCCCTCCTCAATACCCACCACCAGGCTAACCCATCCTCCCACACCCCTCCCCTCTAGAACCCTCAGTTTGTTTTTCAGAGTCCATCGTCTCTCATGGTTCGTCTACCCCTCCGATTTCCCCCGATTCATTCTTCCCCTCCCGCTACCTTCTTCTTCTTCTTTTTTTTTTTTCCTTAACATATATTGCATTATTTGTTTCAGAGGTACAGATCTGAGATTCAACAGTCTTGCACAATTCACAGCGCTTACCAGAGCACATACCCTCCCCAGTGTCTATCACCCAGTCACCCCATTAACTACATGTTTTTAAATGAAGTATTAGTTCAACCATTATGTTGATTATTTAACAATCTAACTAAGATCCTATTAGAGAGAAAAACTACTACCTTTCATAAAGGATAACTTTATGTGCTATAAAGAAATGTCACTTAATATTTAACTTTCATCAGTTCTGTTATTGTTGCTATTGATATATTATTAGTACACTGGGAATGTACTAGAAAGTATATAAAGCATTTAGGAAGACAAGATTTCTAACAGGACCAATCTTTATGGTGTAAATGTAAACAGTGTAATCTCTTATAAGTAATAATGTGTGCATGCTCTCTAGCAGTTTATTCTAGATGAATGAAATACATCCTTCTACCAAATTCTTTCTCTCCTATGTAGAGAAAGCACATTATTGTAAGGATATATAGGTCATCCACCTCCTTTTCATTTTTTGATACACACTTTTGCATCTGCAAAGCCACACTGCAGTGCAAGTCCAGGAGAGATATGAGAGCCAAAGGTTATGTATGAAGGCTTGAGATGCTCTGTAGCATGACTGATTTACTCCTGCTCAGTTTTCTTATCCCGTAGCCAAGAGAAAGAGGACTATTAATGGGTAGGCTTAAAGGAGCATGGACTTCACTTTGTTCCCTGGAACTGGTTTAGTTATGAAATCCAGCTAGAGAAGAGGCCTTAAAGGTTAGCGACACTTGCCTGCCCCTTAAGGCTCCAATATCACAGTTTTTTGTTTTGTTTAGATTTTTAAAATTATTTATTTGAGAGAGAGACAGAGAGAACATGAGCGGGGGGGAGGGGCAAAGGGAGAGGGCGAAGCAGACTCCCTGCTGAGCAGGGAGCCCATCCTGGGGCCTCGATCCCAGGACACTGAGATCATGACCTGAGCTAAACCAAGAGTTGCTCACTTAACCGACTGAGCCCCTCAGGCTCCCCAGCTCTGCCCTTTCTAAGAACCTGGAGGTCCACGCTGGGTCCTCTGCCTCTGGTCTGAGAGGGAGGTTGTAAGAGCTAAGGCTGGGGGAGGCATGTGTCACCTCCACTAGTCAGCACTCAGCCGAGGGCCCCTCAGCAAGAATGCAGGTAGGGTCAAATGAGTGTGACCAAGGAAATACGCTTTCTTCAGAAAACGAATGCTTGTTATATTTTCTTGTCTGTTGAGCAATGTAGGAAGAAACAATTCCTAACCCCTGGCCAAGAGTCTGAGACAGTGGCCCATCTCCTGCCAATTAGGGTTAGGGAGAAGATGTACAACAGATAATTCCCATGTAGGAGAGGCTGTGGGCAAGGTGCTGTGTCCAGGACAGAAAGGCAGGATTGCAGTGCTATCTTTCACCTTAGACACCAGATCTTGTGGGAATGGCCCCTGATCTCCCTATGCCTTGCATCCCACCCTTCTTCCTATCATGGCACCAACCTCACTTACTCAGTTTAGTTTCTGAACATATCCCAGTTTACTGTTCTGTGTCCGCCATTGGACTACCATATTTTTGTAGCCAGGACCTGCCTCTTGTTTATCATTATATCACCAATGCTTAGTATCATGTAGGGAACATTGTATGTACAAAGTAAATAATTTTGAAAAAATGAATAAGCGTACTATTTTTATGTATTTTTACTGACAGATGCTCATAAATCATTACTTAAATATTTATTGCATACTTCTTTTTTGAAAACCAATGTTTGTAGAATTACAAAGATAATTTGAGCATGGATTATCCCTTTATAAGGTATATGATCATTCAGTAAAGATATGACTAATATATTGTTAATACTAAAAGATGGTATCTAGTTGGAGCTATCTCAGAAGATAGCTGTGGGTAACGTAGACTCTGTAGCAGAAGTGATATTTGTAGTGATGGGGGATTGTCATGTTGGGATGAGGCAGAGCATCCTAGACAGAGGGAAATGCATATGCAGAGTCCAGGTGGGAACCTCAGAGCCAGTGAGTCTGTTTAGGAGGAACAAATTGTATGAGGTGGGGATGGACATGCTTTGGAGAAACAGCATTACTGGTGTCCACTTTCTTATGCAGCCCTCACTCACTGGGATGAGCCCTCACTCACTGGGGTGAGCCCTCCCTCACTGAGGTGAACCCTCACTCATGATGTGAGCCCTT
>NC_058412.1:264015-329735 GCF_002201575.2 Neomonachus schauinslandi
CAGTGAGTGAGGGCTCATCCCAGTGAGTGAGGGTTCACCTCAGTGAGTGAGGGTTCATCCCAGTGAGTGAGGGTTCACCCCAGTGAGTGAGGGCTCATCCCAATGAGTGAGGGAGGGCTCACCCCAGTGAGTGAGGGCTCATCCTGATGAGTGAAGACTTATACCAGTGAGTGGGGTTTCACACCAGTGTGAGGGCTCAGAGGTGTATGTGAGGGCTTACATTGTGAGTGAGGGTTCACCTCAGTGAGTGAGGGTTGACCCCAGTGAGTGAGGGTTGACTCCAGTGAGGGAGGGCTCACACCAGTGAGGGGGGCTCAGTCCAGGGAGTGAGGGCTCATCCCAGTGAGTGAGGATTTACATCAGTGAGTGGGCGTTCACAAGAGTGTGAGGGCGTGAGGGCTCAGAGCTGCATGTAAGGGCTCACACTGTGAGTGAGGGTTCACCCCGGTGAGTAAGGCTCACCCCAGTGGGGGTTCACACCAGTGAGTGAGGGTTCACCCCAGTGAGGGAGGTCTCACCCGAGTGAGGAAGGGCTCACCCGAGTGAGAGAGGGCTACTGCTAAAATGTGAGGCAACACATAATTGCTTCTGGGTGAAGATAATAAGTATGGTTGGCTAGGGATATGAATTCATAAGAGTGACCTATAGTTTGCTCACCTCACCCTTACTTATAATCATGGAAACATCTGACTATGACAATAATGCTTCTTCTGATATTTTTGCCATTGTTCTAGTGGTTCTAGTGTAATCCAATAGACAAAGAGGATTCGGGATACTCAGCACCCATCAAAAACAGGCTGATTCCTGGTTCTGACAGAACTTAAGAGTTTCCACGGGCATCAAACAGAAACCGTTCTATCTTCCACCGAGGAGGGGAGAATTCATGCTGAGAACCCTTGATTCACGCACACATTCAGCTGCCGCTGTCCGCATTCCTAGATGTGCGGGCTATGGAGGGGAGGATTTCTGCCCTCGGAGACTCCGCGCGTTGCTGCCTGTTGGTGAGCCCAGGGAAGAGGGGATCGCATGTGTGCTGAGCTGGGCTGCAGTAGTTCAGGGATGGAGAGGGGAGTCCGGAGGGGAAGGGTACTACTGATGGGCAAACATGGCCCACTGAGGACATCTGGGTGTCGGAGAGGGAACGAGGAGGGAAGGCGCTGTCTTGAGTTCTTAGAACTCATGTCATTGTGTGGATTTGAAATCTGTAACTGACGGGCTGTGGCACAACTTAGCTTACCTTCAGGTACTCAGAGGAGGTCGTTTGATACACGCCTCTCTTTCCCCCTGTCTACAAACAGATGACCAAAGTCATGGCAATTACAACACCTGTAATGGATCCTTTTCAAATGCTTTAAAGATCTAAAGGAGTCTAAAGGCCAGTAGGTTTTCACCCTCATCCTGCTGTGGACACATGATGTGCCTTCATTGGTTGTCCAGATTTTCCTTTATTTTTGAGGATTACTGAAAAACTGAATGTTGTGATTATGACTCTTGCTCTTATGTATATAATACAGTGTGTTATATTGTTGTTACTTCACATGTAACCATTAGTATATATTTACAAAAGCACCCATTAAAAGATATCCGAGTAGGGATAAAAAGGGCCTATTCTAACAGTGTTTCAGCAAAAATTTAAACAATATCTTGTACAGCAGGATTTTGGCAGATGGCAATGGGTGATTATTTTTTCCCCAGAGTAAGAACATTTGAGTTTGAGAAGAGATCCCATCTTTAAAAAGGGCACTTTATTTTTGTGTCCCTAAATTGCTATGACTTTACTAAGATCAAAATATATTTTAACTGCCTTGCACGTTTTATTTTCTCTTCTTTCTTTCTTCTTCTTCTTCTTTTTCTTCTTCTTTTTTTTTTTTGAAAGGGATAGAGAAGGGGGGCATAGAGGGAGAGAGAGAATCTTAAGCAGGCTCCATGCCCAGCACAGAGCCTGATGCAGGACTCAATCCCACAACCCTGAGATCATGACCTGAGCTGAAATCAAGAGTCAGACACCCAATTCACTGAGCCACCCAGGCGCCCCCTGCCTTGCACATTTTAATAATTGATATTATATTGTTTTTATATTATAAAATAAAATCCAAAAATATATATAGCAGAAAGTAAGTACAGCTTTCATTATTCAGAATCTTGGATATTTGATGTTCTTCAGATAGGGCCCTTACTAAATGTTATCAAATGTTATCAATAACCATGATGTTAATGAGGATATAACCAATCTAATGAAGGTCTGGGTTGAAATAGTCATTTCTGGAATAGATTGGTATCATTTTAAGACATTTCTAGTTGAAGTGTTAGCTATACACAGTTTCAAGGGATCTTTTTTGCTAAAATTAACAGATAGATGCTAAAGTGGTTGGCAGTTCTTCTTACTTCCTATGACTGTGTTATTACTCAAGTCCTGATGAACATTTCTGACAAGGAGTTTCATGGACACATCACAATATGAAGAAATTCCATTTTTATTGTCAACACGCTGAAATCACAGAGTGATGGAATATAGTGGATATAAATTTAAATCAATCCCAAAGCTTTCACTGGGCCCAGCTGTTTTCTAATATAATTTGTATGTACAAGAAGTAAAAGAGCTCTTTACATTTTTGACTTTTATTTGAACCCTTACATTTAGCAGGTTTGTGAAAGAATAGTCCCATATGTAGGGGGTTGGTTATTATAATTTCCTCCATCTTTTAAAATGCATTTAATTTTGATAAACTGAGATATACTATAGCAATATCTACTCTACAAAAGGCAAAAACATTTAGATGAAAAATAAAAAATGGAATCAATCATTCAGATGCTTCCAAATGTTTGGCACTGTAGAAATTCCCTCTGAATGACTGGCTCAATTTTTTATAAAGTATTTTTGCAGTGCTGACCCTAAGAATATGCTTGTAATTACTAATGTATATCCCTGAGAATATGGGTGAAATTTAAGTTGAAATGAATCTTAAATATGCTAAGGATGTTTGTTATTTAAAGAATCTGTGGTTAATTTATATTTAAAGCAAATAAGCACTTCATAAGGAAAATTCATTTTTTTCCTTCATTTTTGGTAAATTTAAATTTATATCACTGTAGAGATAGATTTTTAAAATACCTGTGGATATTTTAGAATTATTTTGGTTATTTATTTTCATTTTTATAATAGTTATTTTAAAACTAATATTAAAGTTATAATAAGCTGCATAAGAACATTGTGATATTTGTAGATGAACAACAATGTTGTGTTTATTGCTGTGGAATTCTGCATTTCCAAGCCTCATTACCACCAAGCAGACTCTAGCTAGACTAAAGCTAGGACTTTGGGGAGTGAGGGCAAGGGGTTTTGGAAAAATATGTAAAAGTCTACTGTAACTCTTTATGTTGCTCAAGAAAGATGTATCCTTCCCATCATCATCATCATCACTTTCTATAAAATCTTCTCTAAAGGAGAGACTACTTCTACATTAGGTACACATTCTCTATGTATACACTGTTCTTCCCAAAAAATGTTGACTTGTATCAGATCAAATAAATGAGTCTCAAAGAGATCTAAACCAACACACACACACACACACACACACACACACACACACCCTGATGCTGTTTATGTTCTGCATGGGGCTTAGGGACTGCTCGCCTCCTAAATTCCACTCCTGCGTGAGGTGGTGGCGGCTACCAACTGCTCGTGAGGCCATTTGGGACCTTGCTTCCCCAAAATCGTGGGCCAGCTTGGCACCCTCTGGGAACTGTTAGAAATGCAAAGTACAGACCCCCGACCCCACTCACCTAGAGATTCCGAGTCTGCACTTTACTAAGATCTTGTTCCCATTAAAGGTTAGAAGCACTGATTTACATAATTTTAAATACATTAGACGATGTTAAATAATGTCCATTGATTTCTAGGTATGGTAAAGATCCTCACCAACTCTCCTCCCCCCCTGTCCAATGCAAATGTAATATTTTTTTTGTTTTTTTTCTTCTCCATTGGTTCCCCTGGAAATTCCACAACACACATAGCTTGATCTTCCATTCAGTATAGATAATATCACCTGACCTTTCACCCTATACACATTTTATTCCCTCAGTCTCCTCCCACTTCTGCATCTGGGCCTCTACTTTTTATTTTCAAGGTTGACAAGTCATACCACCAATGAGAATATCATGTTTGGGCTCTAGCTGACCTAGTTGAGAATGAATGATTTAGAGATGATTTTTATAATAAGTTACAGAAAACTCAAAAGTAGCTTAAAAGTGTGTATGGAAATACACACCCACCCACAGTGTCACGATATGTATACCCATGCCTGCGCAGCCCCCCCCGCCCCACACAGTTAGGGTGCTGGCTTCAAGGGTTCATCGGTGGCTGAAGGATCATAGGGCCAGCACCTCTGTCGTTCCTTTGGACGTTTCGTCATGGTCACAGGTTGGCTGCCTCAGACTGAGGGTTTTTTCTCCCCATGATCAGGTGGAGAGAGTCTTCTGTACGACTGGGGTTCACTGTGAGCTTTAGTGCTGTTCCTCTTCCTCCTCTGCCATGCACTTTGGGTGTGCTGAGAGGGCAGTGAGTTTTGTCTTTTAAGCTAATGGGTTAGTGGAGTGGCTGAGCTGTAGGGTCCTCAGGAGGATTTTGACTGAAAGCCATGTGCAGGTGAGAATTTGGTAAAGTACTGAAGAGGAATGTGTGGGTGCCTGGTGGTCAATAGGGGACACTATGCTGGAGGCAGCTATTTCCTTACTCTCTTACTTATCATTAGAATAAGGAGGGAAGAGTTTGATGATATGATTATTTCCCAAGTTATGGACAGGTTATAGGGAGACCACACGGCTATTGCAGTCCCAGGGGCTTCTCCCGCCTCCAGACCAAAAGGCTGAAGGTGAGAACAATGAGGAGGGTATGACCTTCGGTGGGGGGCAAATCACCTTGAGGGGACTTCACAGGGAAGGAGCAGAGGGACGGTAACCAACCCAACCTTCCCTCCTTCTGCTGTTCTGTTGGGCTTCTCACTGGCTGGACCTCACTGGAAGCTGGAAGGAAGGGATCATGAGGAGGATTCTATTTACTCCACTGGAGCAGACCTAGGGAGAAAAGTTTGCAGAGCCTATCGGAAGGTCACACAGAAGTTGTTTGGTGCACCTGCTTCATGCACATTCTCCCGTGCCTCTTACTAACTGACACCCAGCTGTGAGCAGCTACACACGTTATTTCTGATGCTCCAAGAACAAGCCAAGTTGAAGCCATTAAAGGAAAAGTGAAATCCAGGACATCAGAAGCAGAAGAGCAGTGGGACTGTGGGCTTGCCATTTGAGTGGTGGGTGCACAACCATGCTTGTTTATGCAAAAATGCTTCCCCACCCACTGGCCTTCCTGGTCCATGCAACCAGACTTAGCCCTATCAGAGATTAATGTGTCAGAAACCAACCTGCCTGCCAGTCAATGAACTGTGGTGACCTGGGGCTGCTACTGTGAATAGGAATCTAGGTTATTCCCTGTATAGATGACAGTTTACTCTTGCCTTTTATGTCTTTCATCGAGAACTGAAGCGTCTCCATTTTCAGACATGTCTTCGTGTGAAAATCTTCCTTTGTTACTCTTGATTTTGAGTGACTTGATCAATCACAGAATGTAGCATTGAACTAGTGCCCATGTTTCAAGTGCTCCAAGGAGCTCCATGATTTACAGGGAAGTCTGCACCTTCTTGATATTAGGTCCCTAACCCTTGCTTAATTTAGAACAACTCTGCTTTCATTTTTAAATTGGGCTTCTGCTTAATTTTACACTTAGCAAAAATTTAGAAGTTTCACTGCTTCATAAAAGTTGAAAATTACTGATCTATTCTCATGCTCTCCCTTTGTAGGCTTTATTCGGAGAGGTTAAGTTTCTTAAGATCACGCACCTTATTAAGTAGCAGAATCGAGGCCAAGATTCAAGGCATTTGATGTGTGCTCCTGTACTCCTTCCACTAGGCTCCATAGTTTCTTTTGCTAATTTTTAAAGGTAACTGTGTAAATAGGCTCATTTTATAAAAAGAACAAGAATTGGGTATCTGAGTGGTTAACAGTGTTCCTGGGGGACCAACTGCATAAAAGATGGATGAGGGGCCATGCCTCCCACGGAAGTCGCACAAGGCGAAGGTGACAGCCCAACCGCTCTGGATGAGCTGTCGCTGGCCTGACTGGGGCTCCGGAGACCCAGCCTCACGAGCAAATTTGCCCAAGGCCCCCGTGCTTACTGGAGGTCAGTTGTCACTGACATTCAGTGAAATGAATGAATTTTCAAGCTGAGGTTGCCTGGGAAATCTCAGTGCCCATTAGTGGCCAACAAAAATTAATCTGTCTTACATGTATTTGGTATTTTATTTTATTTTATTTTATTTCTTAATGTAATTTATGAAAAATGCTTTGGTCCTGTGTGGCCCAGTTCTGCCCAGACAGAGTAAGTGATCAGGTGAGAATCCATGCTGTGAATTGTCAAGATAAATTTATTCAACAAGTATATCAACCATGATGCTACCTGTTTTTAAAGCAGAGTGCTCTGATCCCTTAGACTCCCTTCGTTGCTATGGTAACCACTCTATTAATTTATCCTCCCTGTTAAATGGAGCTTTAATTAGCATTCAATTTCAGTCTTTCTGCTGGCCATGAGGCTTCAGTCTGGGGTTTTATAGCCAGCCATCCCCCCGCTTAGCATTTTTCCCTTCCTGAATCTTTTTTTCTTTTTTTAACAGATAAACAGTTATTGTGCTAACTTTCACTAATAATATATCTAAAAGTACAGCATGATACAGTATTTCTTTTTGCTTTTCACTGTAAAAAAAAACACAATTTGTGTTTATATAGAACAAATCAGGATTCTCCTTCCTGCTCTCCTTGCCTCCTAAATAGTTTGGAAAGTCCCTGATTGTTTTGACACATTTCATATAAACTGAGAGGCAGATACAGCTCTCTTGCTCTTTGTCTCTGGCTCTCTCTCTAGTATAAACTCCTGAATCTTTTGTACATTTTTATTTTATTTTATTTTTTATTTTATTTATTTATTTTTTTTTTTTAAAGATTTTATTTATTTATTTGAGACAGAGAGAATGAGAGACAGAGAGCATGAGAGGGAGGAGGGTCAGAGGGAGAAGCAGACTCCCTGCCGAGCAGGGAGCCCGATGCGGGACTCGATCCTGGGACTCCAGGATCATGACCTGAGCCGAAGGCAGTCGCTTAACCAACTGAGCCACCCAGGCGCCCCATTTTGTACATTTTTAAATAAAACAGCTCCTTTATTTTGCCTAAGGGTTTCTACTGAAAGCTTCTTGCTTATCCAGAGATCAGTATTTTTCTTTGGCAGGCAGTCACTCAGAGTCTGATTGGAAATCCATGTTGAATGAGACTGACCATTTAATTGAAGAATATGTCTATCTGATGTAAAAGATTTTCCTCTACTAGAGGCTAAAACGTCTCCTTAAATAATTCCATAAAAATTTCAAAATAATAAAATGAAAAGTGCATTAATTACTTTAAGCTAATAGTTGTCTTGATGTAATTCCATGGGTTTGACGAAGTGAAGTGGTTCCCTGGGGAACATGATGGTACTCACCGGTCTAGGCATGAGGCATTGCTGTACTTCCCAGTTTATTGCAGATGGTCGGTAGTTACAGAAAGCAATTTGTTCTCAACAAAAATGTTAGCCTCCTTCCCCAAAATGAGAGAATGGAATGCTTTTCTTAAAGTGGATCAGAAATGGGCAGTGTTAGTCTTAAGAATTGATCTGCTAGGTACACATCAGCAGTTACAGTGTCAGTTCAAGTGTGGAACTCTCGAGCCTGTGACGTAAAATCTCTACCTAGACGATGAGTTGCATGACTATGCTAAGGACTGCATGTGTGAACTATGACCTCTGTATTCTCAAGTGACTGCCTTCCTGAGTTCTCGGGAAGAGAACTGGCCGCACTGATTGCTTAGCCTCTGTGCTTGCATACTTTTAATTCAGTGCTCATAGTTATTAACGACCTCAAGTTATTACAAACAGGAAAGTAAATATGCCTCCAAAAAGATATTTTTTTTTTAAATTTTTTACATTTTTATCGAAGTTCTAACCCCCCAAACGGTTCAGCTTTATTTCCTTCAATTCTGCTGAGGGAATGGCCAGTCTTGTTGGGAAAGGGATACCTTTTGCCATAACTTAGTAACAAATAGTTACTATAATTTATTGGGATGATTTTTTTCTTAGCTTTCCCTAACACACATGTAATATTATGGCTGGTGGCTGGGTATTTGATGATGCATTTCTGGCTGTGAATATGGATGAAATTCTACTAGAGAACTAGGTTCCGTGTAAGAACGCAGTGATTGAGGTGTTGAAAGCGTTTCAATAGTACGATGTGGCTCATGATCTCTGCAAAGTGGGGAAGATTTAACTGGATGTAATTTTAGATTCCTGCGGCAGATCTTTACTGCTTGCTGTTGTGGGGCATCTTGGAACCCCTCCCTCTGTCTCCTGCATGTCAGTAAGACCCCGAAGACCCACCTGGGGAGGGCAGGTGAGACACTTCCTGCTTGCAGGTGGCGGCGTTACCTTTTAAAGGAGCCTGCTTGATGCACAGCTTACAGCCTGAGTCTGGCTGTCTTGGAGATACTTTTACAATTTTATACATTTTGATGAGTTACTTTTCTGCTTCAACTAATTACAGTCTATTCTCTTGTTTGTAAACAGGAACAAAGAATGGTATTTTTTAATGTAAAGCTGTTAACAAGTATTTATAGAATGCCTTTTACACAGAACGTTGGAACTTATGAAAATGTGCTCTGAAAACCATTAGTGTCGGATAAATGGGCTTGGACAGGGACCGACTGAAGGTCTGAGCAGAGAGATTCCCCTTTACCCTCTCCTGCCTCGTCCACAGCCTGCAGCAATGCACGGTTCCTGTGCAGAATGGCCCGGTGGCTCTTCTAGCAAGGAAAGGGATGAGGCATGCAGGGGGACAAGAGCAGCAAGTGGAGGTGCCAGCCTCATCCTGAAGTCTACCTCCGTTTGGCTGCCTTCATCTGACAGCCCTGAACAGAGGACAAAGCTGCCGTGGCCAGGGAACCTGGGCTTCCACTAAGCCAGTCTGGCTCTGTGACTGATGCAGGAGGTGTGCCTAGATTCAGAGAATGAATATAAAGTGTTGCAGCTAGACAATGATTACATAGGCCTGGGTGTAACAGGTGCAAGAAGGGACCTCTCGGCAGAGGAGGCCTGGTTCCCTGGCCCCGTTAGGGGCTGAACCCCACTGTTGTTCCATGGTCCCGAACACTCACAGGTGTGGGCTGCAAGCCCACAGCCGCTCTAAGCTAGAGACAGACGCTTCTTCATTCAACAGACATTTATTGAGTGCCCTGTTCTGGGGGCTGGAAATACAGCAATGAATCAATGGAGCTCGCATGCTAGTGAGAGGAGAATGGTGATAAACAGGTAAATAAAATAATGTGTCAGATGATGAAATGCTGTGAGCAAAGAAACGGAGGGGTGTGTGCAATTTGATGGGGTCATGGGGTCTCCCATACAGCTCCATGCGGTAAGTGTTGTGATTATCCGCACTCAGAGACACGGAAATCCAGTCCTGAGCCTTAACGTCCTCCACGATGCATTAAGAAGCCAGTGACAGAACCGAAACTGGACCCCATGAGTCTAACAGGAGCTTTAGCGCTTGAGATTACCAAATGACGCAATATGCAGTGACTTTGTCAAGGAAGATTTCTCGGAGAGCGGATGGGACACACGGTCATGCTGTGTCGCCCCTGGATCTGGAAGTGAGTTTTTGTGTGGAGACAATTTGCGCTGAGTCAGCTCACGGATGTCCCGTGGCTCTGGCATCCACACCGTCAGCTGCATCACTTTTCTGACCAGAGGACAACACAGATCTTTTGTGCTTGTAAAACATCTGGAATTGAATTCTGGTGGAAAGAACGTACATTTAGGCCATATTCAGTATGGGGTTTGTCAGCCAGTCGGCTGTTTGAGCCTCTGCTGGTCCTAGGAGAGTTTTTACTGAAAGTAGCCTTTCATGAGGTTCAAAAATAACTAACGATCCACCACTTAAATGAGTTTGGAGCAAACAGAAAGATTACAAAGTAATGCTGAGGCCCAGGGTCAGGAGGAGGAAGACAGCGCGTTTCTGTTCATCTGGGCAGGAGCCCTGAGTGACCCCCTACCTCCTCTGTCGCTGGGTTCAGGGGAGCGAGCCTTCCGGCTGTGATTTCACTAGGCTGTAGTCAGGCTGGACCCTGCTTCTCCCTCAACTTCTCTGCTCACCCTGAGAGGTGTCCAGAGGCGTGGTCTGCTGGCTGAAGAAGGCCACACGTATTCCCAGCTTTGGTGGCACGTGTCTGTTCCTCGGACTGAAAACACAGTGAGGGGCTAGTCTGCAGCCTGGGAGCCCGGCCTTGCAGGAGCAGGATGCCCTGGCCCCTTCTGCCCCTTCTCTGATACTTCGGCTGCTAATGCTGCCCCAGGATGTCACTTTGGTTTCAGTTTTCAGCTTTTATTCCTAAGTGCATTTGTTTAAATTTGCTTAATTTTTCCTCTTGTGTTTTATGAAAAGATTGTCTTTGAATTGAGGGGAGGAGAAAGAAGGACAAATAGTTATTTTTGCACATAAAACTAAGGTCATCCAGTGCCCCCAGTAGTGAACTTTATTGTAAGTGTCTGCCCCAGGCATCCTGTGTGGTGCTGCCGTCCACATGGCAGAAGATGATGCCCTCCCGCTCCTGCTGGACTCACTGAGACGGTAGGAGCTTTGCTTCCCAGGTCAGTAATCCCTGAAGAGTGGGGCAACTCTTTGGGGTGTGCTGGGCAGGTCAAAAACATCAGAGCACCTCTCTGTACATGTTTCTGGCTCAGCACACCTCACCTGCAGCTGTAGGTGGGCTTACAAAGGACAGAGTGTTTTGGTTCAGCCGTGCACATGTGTATCCTCAGGCAAGTCCCCACAGCTTAGGGTTGCTTGGTGAAAACATCGGATGAGAGCCTGCCGGTTTTTCATTCTAGACTGTGAGCATGTTAAGAGCAAGAACATATCGGGCGCCTGGGTGGCTCAGTCGGTTAAGCGACTGCCTTCGGCTCAGGTCGTGATCCCGGAGTCCCGGGATCGAGTCCCACATTGGGCTCCCGGCTCAGCGGGGGGTCTGCTTCTCCCTCTGACCCTCCCCCTTCTCATGCTCTCTCTCTCTTAAATAAATAAAATCATGGGGCACCTGGGTGGCTCAGTTGGTTGAGCGACTGCCTTCGGCTCAGGTCGTGATCCCGGAGTCCTGGGATCGAGTCCCGCATCGGGCTCCCGGCTCAGCGGGGAGCCTGCTTCTCCCTCTACCTGCCACTCCCCCTGCATGTGTTCTCTCTCTCTCTGTCAAATAAATAAATAAAATCTTAAAAAAAAAAAATAGTATGATCTCGGGCGCCTGGGTGGCTCAGTCGGTTGGGCGACTGCCTTGGGCTTGGGTCATGATCCTGGAGTCCTGGGATCGAGTCCCGCGTCGGGCTCCCTGCTCAGCGGGGAGTCTGCTTCTCCTTCTGACCCGCTTCCCTCTCGTGCTCTCTGTCTCTCATTCTCTCTCTCTCTCTCTCAAATAAATAAATAAATAAATCTTAAAAAAAAATAAAAATTAAAAAAATTAAAAAAAAAAAGAATAGGGCGCCTGGGTGGCTCAGCTGGTTGAGCGACTGCCTTCGGCTCAGGTCGTGATCCCGGAGTCCCGGGATCGAGTCCCACGTCGGGCTCCCTGCTCGGTGGGGGGTCTGCTTCTCCCTCTGACCCTCCCCCTTCTCATGCTCTCTCTCTCTTAAATAAATAAAATCATGGGGCACCTGGGTGGCTCAGTCGGTTGAGCGACTGCCTTCGGCTCAGGTCATGATCCCGGAGTCCCGGGATCGAGTCCCGCGTCGGGCTCCCTGCTCGGCGGGGACCCTGCTTCTCCCTCTGACCCTCGCCCCTCTCATGCTGTTTCTCTCTCTCTCTCAAATAAATAAATAATTAAAAAAAAAGAAAGCTATGCATTTAAAAAAAGAGCAAGAACATATCTGTTTTGTTTTCTATAGACTACTCCATGTTTAGCTGAATATTTGAACATAGGAGACACTCCATAAATGTTTCTGAGTGACTGGATCAATAAATACCTTTCCTCAGTTTAACCACCAAGAGTGAAAATTTTTAGACTTTTAATTCTTTTCAAATCAAAACCACTTACATAGGTGATATTGAAGGTGCTATCCTGATTGAATAAAAATGGCTATTTAAATAGAGTCATGTGGTTATCACAGAAAGGTTGTTCAGATTGGCCTGATTAAGCAAAACAGCAGTTGTATTGGAGGAAGAAGACTGGGACTACCAGCAAGTGCTTAAGAAAAGATGCCATATGCCCCAAGTTTTGTATTTGTCAAGGGGACCAGACAATGTACCCTGCACCAACACTGAGTGAATGCTGAGCATCTAGATTATGGCTCATACCATCAACATTACCTAATAGAGTTCAAGTGGGCTTTTGGCTCATTGCTGAGCAGATATTTAGAGTGCGAATGGTTAGTGCTCAAGGACTAGGTCCCTTTACCACTCACCCTGGTCTGAGAGTATCACAGGAAACTTAAATCCAGCTTGGCTGAGGAAAGCCTGGATGTTTTTTTTTTTTTTGAAAGAGAGACAGAGACAGAGATCAAGAGCAGGGTGGGAGGGGCAGAGGGAGAGAGAGAATCTCAAGAAGCAGACTCCATGCCCAGGGCAGAGCCTGAGACTGGGCTTAATCCCAGGACCTGAGATCATGACCTGAGCCAAAATCAAGAGTTGGACACCTAACCAACTGAGCCACCCAGGCGCCCCAAGCCCTGGATGTTCTTGAGCCACCCATCTCGGGTCTGAAAAGATTGAAGGAATAGCAAACAGTGAATGCGTTCAGCTGAGCACATCTCTTAAGTGTGGTGGGATGGAGCCGGAGCGTGAAGGGAGAGACAAGGTCCACGTTTTCAGAGCTGGCTGGTCTCAGGTGCGGGCAGCTGCGGGGGCAGGGGTCGCCACACTCAGGCCCAGGTGTGGGTCCCAGGGCCACTAATTAGTTTCTGACCCTGACCAGCAGCTTGCCCTCTTTGGCCTCTGTGCCTCTCAGGAAAGTGAAATTGGAACATCTCTTAGGACCCATTCAACAGTGCAGACTGATGACTCACCACTCCCTCATGTAAATGGCATTTTTCACTTTTCAACTAAATGACCTTCTGTTGTAGTCAGACCTGTCAGCCCGCACAAGAGGGGAGGGTTCGAGGCTTTAGTTTATTGACCTCTTTTCTGTGATGGAACAGAAGCGGGTCTGTTGCTGTCAGCCCTGCTGTAGGGGGCCCCGGGGGCCATTCCGACGGTCAACCCGGACCCCTGCCTGTCCGGTGGGGACATCCAGGCCTAGGTGTGCACGTGGGAAGGTGCGAAGGGCCTGTGCGGGGGGGTGCTGGGCCTGCGCCACCTTCTGCTCCCCGACCCGACAGGGCGACACACAGCATCCCGAGGCACTTCTGCTTGGCCTCCGTCCCGTGTGCGGGGCTGAGAGCCGCCCCAGGAATGTTCACTGAGTCGGTCTGCAGCGAACCGCGTCGGATGGGCACCTGAACCCGGGTCAGCACAGGGGAACTCGTCTCTGTCATTCTGACAAAACGTTTTCTTATCTTTATGAAAAAAATTCTTTTTGGCTTTTTATCCTCTAAGATTCAAGTTTCCTACTGCTTTGCAACTTGTCAGCTTTGTTTTAGAAGAGATAAGCCCCCAGGTTGGAATCTAAGTCATGGCTGCAAGAGCGATAATCTGAGGAGAAAAGGGCTAAGAAACCTAAGTTTTACATTGTTTTCAGAGAAGAATAGAACCAGGTACCTGTAGAATCTGCTGTCAGCCAGGAGAAGGAGCCTGCTTCCGGGAGCGGGTGTAATGCAGGACGGGCCCCCCCCGACTTTCCAAGTTGCAGTGTCCTGTTAGGCATACTCCCCTGGTTTGCTGGCCCCGGGGGAAATCAGTGAGAATGCAGGTGGCCGATAGTAAGGGTGGGGTGGCCCCGTGCCTGGCACTCTTATATGTCCATGTTTGACCCATGCTGGTTAGACGAGTCTTGTGTCATGCAAGCCTCCTGTTCATAACAGAAGACGTCGGTTGATTGTGTTCAGGTACGCGGACCAGGCGCTGCACGACTACAGGGCTTTCTTTTCTGGCACAAAAATGGGAGGATAACGTCCTTAGCCACCAAATGCAAAATTCAAAAAGAAATTTGAGCTTTTCATCAAGAAAGATATTTTCAGCCTCCATTCATCTTGCTTGTTCCTTTTTCTTAACTCATCTGGTACCCAAATAAAGGCAAAATTCCACCGTCATTCTGTGTGGAGGGCCATGGCCACTTGCTTGGCATCTGGCCAAATTACTTATGCATTGCTGCTAGTAGAATTTTTCATCTGCCCGATGGTGGCTTAGTAAGTGACAGAAAAAGCACCAGGATATAAACAGCCCGCACTGTGTTTGCAGAGGTTGGAGAGAGGCCAGCCCCGCCCAATGCCCCGACACAGCGTCTCTTGATTTGACCCAGCATAATTCAGGCTCTTCATACTTACTCTCCTTTTGGACACACGCAATCAATACAGAACGAGCTAGTTATGAAAGAGTGATTAAAGTCTGGGATTTTGTTTTAGATTGGACTTGGACTGTCCTCCAGGGACACTGAGCATCTAACCAAAGGCTGGCAAGGTTGCCCACTCCATCTGTTTCAGAAATTCTCCACCTCGAAGTGAAGGAGAGATCTCAGAGTAATAAAATGTTTAAATTTTTAAAAAGTAGAATCCAGGTGGGAAATCCTGATTCCCATTATTCAGGCCAGGGCATAGTACTGAGGGTGCGGCTGCTACTGGATTTGGGGGCTCACGAGCAGATTAGCAGGAAGATGCGGGACACAGTACTTGGGCTGCTTTGGGGACATGGGGCTGGGTGCCAGTGGATGGGGGGTGAGGAGTTCTTACCACACCATGTGGTATCTTGTGAATTCCATACCATGGGCATTTTTTAAAAATTTGATTCATTTTTTTAAAAATAAAAGTTAGAAAAAGACTTTTCTACAGACTCTTGAGTAATAGGAATAGGAATCCCCCTTTTCTATAAACTTGGGCAGCTTTCTCTTTTACCATTTATAGAATATATAAAAGAAAGACAACGGAAGTAGAATATGATTGTTTCAATTTCCTGTTTCTCTGCTCAGACGTCCTTTGTCCTGTGGGTCTGGGTGGGAGGGATGTATATTCCTGTTCTTAGGACAAGCAGTCGTCTTTGGACTTCATTCAGTGACACGAACGACTGTGCCTCCTGTCTCCCTTTGTTCATCCCTGGCTGTTTTCCTAGGTGGGGCTTCACATTGGGATTCATGCTTTGGCCACCAAGAGCCACACTCAGCATACCTATGGGCCCTGTCTGCAGTGTGGAGTGAACCGTCTGCTTGTTTATAGGTTCCAACTGGTGAATGCTGATCATTTGGGACTATTTTTGGACACACCTTTCTCAAAAGTAAATCTGGTGTGAAATTTCCATGTTTAAAATGTCAGAATCCACCAGCTTTTATAGTTAGATTCTCAGGCTACAGATGAGGTGAGATCCAGCCACTGAGACCATTAAACACGTGGCTCCTACTATTGAAGTTCAGGTCAGGAACCACACCCGGTGCTGAGAAAGGCCAGAGCAGGAGGTCTGGAAGAGCAAAGCTCTGAACCTCTTCCATATGCTTGGGATCGTCTCTCCATGTCTCTCTGACAGCGAATTTCAGAAGATGTTTCTTCACTTTATGGAGATAACACAGGGAGAATCCTGCAGTGCACACAGCAGCTCCCAGCCTTTGTGGATGCAATCCAATCTCACCAACCTTGTGCTTGGTGCTGGGCTTGGGGACCCCCATAGAGGCTGAGGGATTCACCTCAGGGACACAGCCTCTGGAGCCTATAGGACTCATGTACACCTGGAATCGCCCGTCGCTGAAGCTTTAGGTGAGGGATATCATGGGTTATATAATGGATACTTTCAGTAGAACATCTTATATTCATATACAATTTTTATTTTTATTTATTTTTAAAGATTTTATTTATTTATTTGACAGAGAGAGACACAGCGAGAGAGGGAACACAAGCAGGGGGAGTGGGAGAGGGAGAAGCAGGCTTCCCGTGGAGCAGGGAGCCCGATGTGGGGCTCGATCCCAGGACCCCGGGATCATGACCTGAGCCGAAGGCAGACGCTTAACGACTGAGCCACCTAGGCGCCCCCATATACAATTTTTAAACAGATAAAAGTTGTTTTATAGAAGCTTCATTCTAGTAATACATGCAAATCCTTATATCATTTCCAAAGGAGAGTGTGTTCTCCTTCATGTGCAGGATGTCACACCTTCTTTTGTGTGGTAGAAGTATGACTTGGTTTGTCCATGATCACAGAGATGCATGGTGGAAAGTCCTAGCTTTGCTGCTAACGAACAACATGGGCAATTCTTGACCTCTACATGTATGAGTTGGAAATACTCATACATGTCCCGACCCCAGGAAAGTCCAGAGAAAAGGGCAGCTGTGATGTGTGGGGTCACTTATCTCCCTACTCATTTCTGAGGGGTTTATGTGTCCAGGTCAAAGAGGCCATGAACATAAGGGTGTGAAGTACATGCCCACTGGGGACAGAGGAGGGAGTGAGGATGGGGATGGCAAGGTGAGGGTGTGGGGTCAGTGTCCTAGAGGAGCCTGGTCAGGAGTCTGGCTGTGCGACCTTGAGCAAGTTTTAAGTTCCCAGTTTCCTCATCTATAAAACAGCAGTGACACCCCCTAACACATAGGGTTATTGTGAGCATGTGCTAGCTCATAAATGAAACATGATTTACATAGTGTCTGATAGAAGGAGGGCAATTAGTGGTGATTTATCCCCTTTTTCAACAAAACTCAGAGTGGTGTTTCTCAATAAGGCAAAAAACTGCTTCCAAAAAATTTAAAAATATATTAAGCATCTAAAATAGTATTAATTTTTAGATACTACAATAGATTGACTTTGGATTTGAAATAATAAGATTAGTATAAAAGGTGTCCCTTTAAAAGGGGGAAACAGTTCCATCACACTGCTATTCCCCTGTGGGAGCAGGCAGCTGCACACTGGGATCCACATCCAGCCGATCTGGGGGTAGGTAGTAGCCCGTTGGAGAATTGACTGTTGTCAACACCATCTTAGAAAGCTGAACTGGTCCATACGGAGTTGTGGTTGATCCAGAATGCTCTGGGTCCTGAGACACAGCATAGAAAAGAAGAAGAGTTTAGCATCCGATGTTTGAGTTTTGGATCCCAAGAAGCAAAGAAGAGTAACATGTGGCTACTTTGGGATATGGGGAAAAAGGATGAGAATCTCAAGGTGGAGGGAATTGCTTTAGGAGCCTGTTTTGAAGGGGATTATCAGCCCTGGGAAGATGTGTCTCTGGCTGTGGGACCATGAAGAATCAGCTTGATGTGTTATGGAAGAGAACATTTGGCTGTCTCCTCTGGGCCAAGCCTGCCCGTCACCTGGCACTTCCACTGGCCCCCAGGGGATGTGCTCAGAGTTCCCCACATTGGACACCTCATCGGGATCCCCTGATGTTTTGTCACTGGCCACTGTGGGCCTTTGCTTTTTCAGATCATAGCACCAGGGGCCTTGTGGGCTGGTTCTGTGAGTTTCAGCTAGAATTCTCAGGTTCTTTTCAACAAATGGTCAGTGCTTCATGGAAGAACCTCTAAGGCAGTTTCTCGGTTGAGTGTTCTGGTGACAGTGAAGGCATCTCCTAGCTCTTTCAGTTATGAAGCTGCACTGAATTGTTTGGATGGAAAAGGCAGTCAGACCTCTGTCTTACCACAGGGTGCCAGGCTCTGGTTCCTCCCAGGGTCCTGCCATCCCCCAAGGCAGGGTATAAGCAACAGCATTTGAGAAGAGAAGCCTTTGGAGCAATAAGGGAACCTTAAAACCTGTAGTCTATTCATTTTGAACTAGGGTTTTTTTAGAGTCCCAGGGATATTCAGAGTTTTTGGTGGGGGTAGGAGCAGACTGGCCTGACCTTCAGAGCTCTTGCGTCTTGGTGTGGTTCTGGGGCTAGCGCAGTATGCTGTTTCTAGTCTTGAGCCAGGAGTGCAGTGCAGTATGAAAAAGGCGCCTGACTTGAGAACTTTGTGGGGATTTGTGTGAAGGATGAAGTGTCTTTGTTTCTCTCCTCTGCATTTCCCAGAGTCCACATTTGTCTATTATGTCACCTGTCGTTCTAGATCTTAAAAGGAAATGGAGGAAGAGAGAGGTGTTCAGAGAAGGGTGAGCCACGTGAGTGAGGGAGTGGGAGAGAGCACGTGGGAATCCTGACAGCTCAGCTTAGAGGAGAGTGTACCACTGGGAGACTCTTTCGCTTTAGATTAAGCTTTTGTTTTCTTTGTGGTATTAGTTGTTGCCTAACCATGAGTTCTCACGCTCTCCAAGAGTTCTGCAGCCTGGCCTTTTGTTCCTAGCACAAGACTCTAAAAATGGTGTAAACTGACTCTACTTATCTAAGGGAAATTGTGACTACCTTCAGTCCTTGTGTGCATGTCCCCAGACTTTCCAGGGCTACATAAATAATTAGAACCTTCAGAACAGAATCTATGAAGGTAAATATGGGAAACAATCTTTGGTTGCTAACTCTGGCTTAAGTCCTAGAGTTTCGTGGTTATGCCCAACAGCTCTCATGAGCAGGAGATGGATGGGGCACAGAGTTCTTCCTAGAGCCAAGCTGGCTGGCAGAGGTTGCTCATAGGCCTCCATCAACTCCTCCACCTCTGTCTTGCAACACACAACTCAATGTTTCCAGATGTTCTGAGTTTCATGGTTTATGGATTCAGGACCTAGAAGCCAGGAATCTTGTTTTCCACACCCTTGGGATGCCTCCTGCTGAAACTGGAACTTGGAGTTTCTAACTATGTCAGGTCCAAGACAACAAGTCTATGGTTCAGGTGAGGAGTGACAATGGCATGTGTGGCCCACCTTGGCTCTGTCTACCCTGATGTTGTTTTAGAGGGTCCTGTGAACACATTGTTGAACTGGTAAGTTTTGAACTCTCATGACTCAAAAGACAAATCATATCTGTTTGTTTTTGTTCAATTTTCCAAGTTTTATATAGAGTTCCCATAAATAAAACATTGTGCTTTGAGAATGTGAGGGCATGAAAACAGAGTTTAGCCAAAAGCAGTACCTAATATTCTAGTCTCCTGGGTTGTTTGTTAGGAACCCTGATTTTTATATTAGAAAATAATTTAGGGCTCCAAAAGGTTACCAAATTGAATTTTTCATTTCTTTTTTATTTATACATGAAGTGTTAAAAGTATTTATGTGTAAAATCTTCTTGTTCCATACAGTAATAAGTAAGGGCATGGGAACTCCTACAGGTATCAGTAACATGACCACAATTTAGTGCCCCCCTCACAGGCTGTGGCAAAGTTTGGATTCATATCCTTCCATCAGAATGATGGAAGAAATAATATTACAAAAATTACAAAAATAGGAGATGAAGGAATTCTTTCCCACTGATTTTATTCACACAGCCCACACAGCCCTGATACCAAAACATGATAAAATAAAAGGATAGTATCACATTGCCAAGTAGGATATATTCCAGAAATCCAAAGGTTAATTTAACATTTGAAAAATCCATCAATATAAAACAACATATTAACAAAATAAAGAAAAAAACTATATGATAATTTTAATAAATGCAGAAAAATATTTGACAAAATTAAACATTTATTTGTGATAAAAAATATTTTTAGCAAATGCAAACAAAAAATAAAAAAGGAACTTCTTCAATCTGACAAAGGGCATCTATGAAAAACCTACAGATCACTTAATGGTAAAATATTGAAGGCTTCTCCCCTAAAGTCATGAGCAAGGCAAGGATGTTCTTTCTGACCACTTAAATTCAACATTACATCAGAGTAGCTAGCCAGTGCAATCAAATAAGAAAAAGAAATAAAAAGGCATATGAATTGGAAAAGAAGAAAGAAAACTGTCTTTATTTACATATGGCACAATTTTTTATGCAAATAATTCTAAGGGATATACAAAATAACTACTAGAAATAGTAAGTGAATTTAGCAAGGCCATAAAATACAAAATAAGTATAAAAATTAATTGTATATTTAATTCTATATACTAGCATCAAGCAAGTGGAAAATGAAATAAAACTTAATTTATAATAGAATTAAGATGGAATATAAAATATTCAGAAGCATATTTCATAAAAGTGGGAAAGAATTGTCAGGAAATTAATAAGTATTTAAATAAATGGAGGCAAATACTACTGTCATTAATTTAGAGATTCATTTTGTTAAGAATTCAAATACCCAAAAATTATTATTTAGATTCAACACACTCCAACCAAAATACTAACAGGCTGTTTTTATAAAAATTTATAATTTAATCCTAAAATTTATATGGAAATGCAAAGGGACTGGAAGAGCCCAAATACTTTTGATTATGAAGAAGAAAGAGGAGGAGTCATCTTACCTAATTGCAAGACTTAGTAAAAATCCACAGTAATAAAGACAGTGTGGTATAAACAATTACATCAGTGCAGCAACAGGTAGATGGCTCAGAAATAGACATGCATGTAGATGATAAATTGATTTTTGACAAATTTCTAAAGAAACTAAATGGAAAAGGGTGTTCTTTAAAAATGATGTTGGAACAACAGAATAAACACATGGAAATAACTAATCACTTCTATCCCTACCTCTCATTATGCATATAAATAAATTATGGTTCATATACCAGATAAAAACTGAAGTTACCCTTGAAGAAAACATGGGAGAATATTCTGCAACCTTTTCATAGGCAAAGATTTCTTAAAGAGAAAAAAACAAGCACTAACCCATAAAGAACAAATTGGAAAATCAGACTGCATCAAAATTTTAAAATGTTTAAAACATATTATTAAGAAAATAAAAAGGCAAGTCATAGAATGGGAAAAGATATTCATAATACATATATCTGACAGTAGACTTATAAACAATATATAAACAACTCAAATGAATCAATAAAAAATAGATAACCAAATAAAGATGATTCAATGACTCATGCTGATGTTCTACTAAAGAAGATAAACATATACACAGTAGAAATATGCAAAGGTGCTAAAAAATGTTAGATATCAGGGAATGTAAATTAATATCAGAATGTGACATTACAATTTGCTAAAATCAAAAAAAATTTTTTTTAAAGATTTTATTTATATATTTGACAGAGAGAGACACAGCGAGAGAGGGAACACAAGTAGGGGGAGTGGGAGAGGGAGAAGCAGGCTTCCTGCTGAGCAGGGAGCCTCATTTGGGGCTCGATCCCAAGACCCTGGGATCATGACCTGAGCTGAAGGCAGACACTTAACTGACTGAGCCACCCAGGTGCCCTGCTAAAATAAAAAAATTAAACAACCAAATGTGGAGGTGGTGGTTGGGGAGCAACTAAACTTTCATATGTTGCCAAGGGAGTGAGAAATGGCTTGATCACTTTGGAAAACTTTTGGCAGGTTCTTATAAGGTAAAAATATACCTGCAATATGACTTAGTGGTACCACTCTGGTATTTACACAAGATGTATGAAAAAAGTCTGTCCACAAAAAGGCTTGCTCAAGAATGTCTGTAGGAGCTTCTCTCATGACCCCAAAGGCTATAAGCAATCCAAATACCCACTAGTAGGGGTAAAATAGATTTTTAAAAATATGATACAATCATACTGTAGCTACTACTCAGCAATAAAGAAGGAATGACAGTGATTCACACAGCAGCATAGATAAGTCCTAGAACCCTATGTTAGCTAAAGGACACATGCACAGGAGAGTGTGTGTTGCCTTACTCCCTTCACAAGAAAGGGTAAGAATGGACAATCCCTGTTGATAGAAACCAGAATAGTGGTTTCTGTGGGGGTTGGTGTCCATCCCTGTAGGAATGATACAACTTTCTGCACAATAGAAATGTTTTTATATCTTGACTGGTGTGGTGCGTTGAAATGGTGGCCCCCAAAGATATCCAAGTCCCAATCCCTGGGCCTGTGTGTGTTATTTTATATGGAAGGGGGACTTTGCAGATGTGATCAAGTTGGTGCTCTTGAAATATGGAGACCATTCTGGATCAGTGTGTCCTACAAGAGGTGGGCAGAGGGAGGTCTGAAGACAGAAGAGTAGCAGACGAGGTCCTAGAGGAAGGGGAGAAATGTTGTGGGAGGCAGGGCCATGAGCTACAGATGAGGACAACCTCCAGAAGCTGGAAAAGGCAGGGAAACAGACTCTGCCCCAGGGCTTTGGAGGGAGCAAGGCCCTGCCAACACCTTGACTCTGGCCCAGTGAAGCTCATTTTGGATTTCTGACTGCCGGTCTATGAGAAAATAAATGTGCACTGGTTTAGCCACCAAGTTTGGTAACTTGTTGCATCAGAATCGGAAAAATAATGCACTGGCATGGTGGTTTGTGACTGTGTATTCATCAAAATATCAAGTTTGCACCCCTAGCAAAACTGTGAAAACAAAACAACAGCCAGTGGTTGCCAGGGGCCGAGTGCAGTGAGAGGAATGAATAGGTGGAACACAGAACATTCTTAGAGCAGTAAAATATTCTACGATGCCATAGTATTGGATACACATCACTATATGTTTGTGCAAACCCACAGCATGAACAACACCACGTCTGAACCGTAATGGAAACTCTAGACTCTGGGTGATGTTGATGTCTCTGCATGGTTTCATCCTTGGTAACAGATGTGTCTTCTGGTGGGGGTGTTGACTATGGGGGAGGCTGTGCATGGCGGGGGCATGGGATGAATGAAAACCCTCTAGGCCTCCCTCCCAGTTTTTCTGTGAACCTAAAACTGTTCTAAAAATAAAGTCTTTTAAAAATGTACCCTTAAGATCTGTGAATTTGACTGTATGAAAATTTTACCTCAATTTAAAAAACCCTCAAAAACAACAATAAAAAAAGAAAAAAGAAATCTATTCCATGCTTAGACACAAAAATACACACACACACAAAATGGGAGTTCATATTTGATGTCCTCTTCTGAAGGAGATTCAAATATATTTTTTTGTGTGATTCTTATTCTTTAAAGTAAAAAATTTGACAGAACCTGTCAAATCTCTAAATTGTTCTTCTAAATTAATGCAACACAGTCATTTTTCCAGACACCTCTGAACTACTAGTTTTGATCCCACTCTCCATTAACTGGTGAACCCTCTGTCCCCAGTAAACTGGGGGACACCTCTGTTCTGCCTCATCCCCTCTCCCATGAACCTGCCCACTGGTTCCTTCATTCCATTGTGGTCCAAGTCCACCGCATCTCTCTTTAGATTGAGAAGAAGCAGAGGAAGAATGAAAGCAAGGTCAAGGAAGAGAGACTGCATACCTGGGGAAGGGCATTTTCCTTCAGAGAGGGACACAGGGCAAGGACTGAGCTATAAGCCCAGGACTGAAAAATGCAAAGGGAAAGGAGATGCATCAGGACCACATGCTTGTAAAGAATGTCCTGAAAAAGATGCCTCTTCCTGTCATTAAATAGGGAGTGAACTATACATGCATCAGTGGTGAGGAGGCTCCAGGGAGCTGACTGGAGCCTCCTGAATGCAGCCAGGAACCCCCATTGCAGGGGTGCACAGAGGTTCACAGTGTTGCCTGGAGAAGGACAGGGGTGCACAGAGGCACACCGTGTTGCCTGGAGGACAGGGGCGCACAGAGGTACTCAGTGGTGCCCGGAGAGCCAAGATGCACAGAAAGAAGGTGCCAGGGGACAAGCTGACGGGCAGGCAGTTTGCAGGGCAAGAAAGAAAGATGAGCATACAACACCCAAAGCTCTGTTAGGTACATTTCACCCTGGTACACTCACTGTGGGTGAAAATAAAGGGGTTGCCTGTGCCTGAGTCAATGTGGAGACAGGACACCAAGGGGTCACAGCAAAGGTGAGACATCCAGCCACATGCAGAGGGTCCCTGTCTGAGGAGATGCTGGTAGGTAGGGTATGTCCACAGAACCTGCTCCTCAGGTGTGCCCTCCCTCTTCTCAGCCCATAGACTTCTCTTCTTGTGGGGGTGGCCCCTTTCCCTTTCATTCACAATTTGCAGTAATTGTCCTTGTCTACATTTCCAAATTTAATAAGAAAAGGTTTAAAATAGTCTCTGAACAGTGAAAACCAGAAAGGACTATAAAAGGTTAAAAATAACTTTGAACATGTTTAAAAATATAATTGCTTTGGATACACAATCTGTGGCTCTCAGCTGGCTCTGCTAAATGCCAGCACTTTTGTACTTCAGAGCTGACATCCCTCCATTGACTCTAACCGAAAGAAAGGCAAAAGTGTTTATTGCCAATCCTGAGTCAAAATGATCACCAGATAACACGATTTTGCTGCCTGATCCACACTTAGAATACACCTCCAGACCGTTATTCCAAAACCCCTCATGTCTTTGTGTTCTTTGTGCAATTTGAGTTTTATGTAAAATTAAGCCATTTCTTTCTTTTTTTCCCCTGAGGCAGGCCAAGCATCTAAATCTTCCTGTTGGCAGCATCTTCCTGCAGGTGCTGCCTGGACTCTCTGGGCAGGCTGGTATGAGTGCCCAGGACTTGGAAGTGTAGGCAAAGTCCAGCTCTCCCATTCCTGGAGGTGCCAGCCTTCTCTGAGATGTTTAATGCCATCATGTTCCCATCCCTCTCCCACTACACCCATTCTCTTTACAGAGGTTAAACTTGTAAATTTTCCTTCTTTAGCAAGAGAGGCTGCAGGCTATGTCACATTATACTGGGTGGAACATTGATGCAGCTTTACCTGGACAGGTAGCCTTGGTGGAAGTCATTGCATCAGGTTTAATGACAGGCTGCTTATCTTTCAGGCACCTTCACTCCCAAGGAGGATGAAAGTAAGCAGGTGTATGTTCCCCTAGCTAGCCTTAGAGATGCCCAGAGAGAAACAACATTCCTAGAACTCAGAGCCCTTTAGCAACTGGAACAAAATCCAAGCTCAACCTCTGAATGGGGTTAGGTTGGGTCCACTGCAGGGATGATGAGTGG
This sequence comes from Neomonachus schauinslandi, assembly GCF_002201575.2. Lineage (NCBI taxonomy): Eukaryota > Metazoa > Chordata > Mammalia > Carnivora > Phocidae > Neomonachus > Neomonachus schauinslandi. Next base: position 289,093 of record NC_058412.1, read on the forward strand.
CATGGGATGGGGTGTTCTATGTTTAATACTTGGTCTATGTTTAATACATAGTCTCTTAACTATGAAAGAAAAACAGTGATTACCAGGCATATTACCAGGAAAGATAGAGAACAAATAGACAACAAGCAAATACACGAATTTGAAGACTTTGCAAGCAGAAGAAAACAAAATAATCAATACCATCTTGACGGAGGTTAGGGATGGTATCAGAGCCCCCAGTGAGAACAAGCATTACACAGACTCATGCAGAGGACAACAGTGAACCCTTAGAGAAGCATACATATATATATGTAATACATATGTAATATATATAACACAAAATTTATGTGTATTTGTATGTTTATATGTATATATATAACATAACATATAATTATATATAACATAATATATAAAACGTTAACTCAGTAAAAGAGCTGGAAAGTATTGTTGAGGAAATCATCTTTGGAAGCTAGAGCTAAAAGACAAAGAGATGGGCAATAATTAACTCTAGAAACAACCAAATCTTCTTTTAAAAAACAGATCCATAGTTTATTGTATGTTTTATGTCAATTGAATTTGCAGTCACAAAAATGTGAATACTAAATAGTGATTTGGCCTGAAGTACAAGGTAGGTATTTGAGGAAGATGAGGAGTTCATGTTGGAGTCTGGAGTTGGAAATGGGGCCAGTGGGAATGCAATAGAATATGCCTAATCTTAAAATTTCAAAAGTATACATTCAGACTTGTGATACAGAGATGTGGAATCACTGTGCAGTGGTGTGAGCTGAAAGGGAAAATAATGTTGCCTTTGTGCCTGAATAACCTTGATAAAAATGAAGAGTAAAACTAACAATTAATGAAGACAAGACATAGATGCTCATGATAGAGCTGCTAGAATCTGTATGTGAGGGCTATTTTACCATGAACTTTCTGTTCTTGCTCTCAGGAACACTGGACAGCACTTCAGCACTGTTCTTAGGGGCCGTTTAAACAGCAAAATCTACAAGAAAAACACAAAAAAATGCAGAGATTTGACACTACATGAGCTGTAAATAGTACACTGTTCCATGACAGGAGCTGAAACAGGAAGGCAGAGGGCAGCCTTGATCTCAGCTTTGAACATGGGCCTCAAGCAGCTCAGACTTCTTGCTTCTCTGTGCTTATCTTCAAGTAGCCCTGCAGCAAGTGCTGACATGTGGACTTCAGGTTACAAGTAAATTCTGGTGAGTGGGTGAATTCACGAATGCTTTGTAATAAGTTTTAAAATTAGGAAGTGTGAGTCCTCCTACCTTGTTTTTCTTTTTCAAGATGGTTTTGGCTATTTTGGGGTTTCTTAAAATTTCATATGAATTTCAGAATCACCTTTTTCATTTCTGCAAAAAAAAGGTCATTAGAATTTGGAAAGGGATTGCCCAAATCCATAGATCACTTGCCATATTTGTAATATTGAGTGTTCTAGTCCATGAACGTGGGATGTCTTTCCATTCATTGAAGTCTTCTTTGATTTCTTTCAGCGATGTTTTATAGTTTCAGTGTCCAATTATTTTATTTTCTTGGTTCAATTTCTTTCTAAATATTTTATTCTTTTGAACTCTATTGTAAATGGAATTGCTTTCTTAATTTCCTTTCAGATTATTTAATGCTGGTGTATAAAAACACAGCTGATTTTTTTGTGTTGACCTTGTACCCTGCAACTTTGCTGGATTTCTTTATTTGCTCTAATAATTAGTTTGTTTTTTATGTGGACTCTATAGGATTTTCCATATTTAGAATCAAGTCATCTGCAAACAGATATAGTTTTACCTCTTTCTTTCTAATTTGAATGCCTTTTATTTCTTTTTCTTGCCTGATTGCGCTGGCTAGGACTTCCAGTACTAGCTGGCATAGCATTGTGAAAGTGGGCATCCTTTTTGTTCCTGATTTTAGAGGGAAAGATTTGGTCTTTCACTAACAAATGGGATGCTAGCTGTGAGTTTTTCAATTGCCCTCTATCATGTTAAAGATGTTCTCCTCCATTCCTAGTTTGCTGAGTATTTTTAAATGAAGAAGTCGTGTTGAATTTTATCAAATGCTTTTTCTGTGTCTATTGAGATGATCATGTGGGTGTGTGTTGTTTTCTTCATTTTACCAATGTGGTGTATTACATGATTGATTTTCTTATATTGAACTGTCCTTGTATTGCTGGGATAAATCCTACTTTGTATAATCCTTGCATGATGTATAATCCTTTTAATGTGCTATTGGATTCAGCATGCTAAAAGGCAGTGCTACTCAGTAAAAATGTTCACACCTTTGTTGTATCACTTAGCTTGAGCTTTATTTGATGAGTCCAGGTCAAGATCAAAAGCTGGAGTTACCTTAACTGTTTGTTAATAACTGTTGGTTACACCTTTGCTAGTTGGACATTTCAGAGAAGTGGAAATTAATCATATTAAGGTCAGCATACAAAAAGTAGATTTCTGTTTCTAGGAGTTTTTTCAGTTCCATAATAGATTATTAACTATGCCTAGTCAACAAGTCTGTGATCCTGCATGGAATTCATACCAAATTTATCCAAGTTTTAAAAATAAGTATAGTAAAACATATGTCTTGTTATCTAATTCATATTTAAAACATAGGAATGTATGAAATCTGATTTCATACAACATCAGTATCTCCTTTTTTCTTTTTACTGATAGTGATTTGTAATCAAGTTTAGTTTTGAAATGTTTTTCTCTAGATAAATATTTCCTAAGGATTATTGTGTTTTTGTGTGGTACGTATCAAAGGCATAATTCATTGACTCTTCATTGACTCCTGCATTTTCTCTATAATATTGCCTCCAGCTAATGAATTAATTTTCTTTTTGGTGTTAGTTTTTATTTTTCATTTGAATTACGAAAGTAGTAATTTCCTATAGTTATGCTTTTGTCAATAATACATAGAGTTTTTACCAAAAATGGTATAATTCTTGAGATAGTTGTTATGTTTTTCCAAGATGTTCTTTAAAAACTCATGATACATGTGTATGAAGTTATATCCATTTTTAAAAAAAATTCATGTCTTTCTTCTCTCCTCATTTGCTTTTGAAGATATTAGAGGGTAAAATTCTTATTTCACATTTAAAAAATGATCTCTTCCATTAAAAGATAAAAATCCAAGACTTTTAAATTTCCTTTTATTTTAGATAATCATCAACAAAAATTGATTTATTATAGTATATGTTTGCTATTAAAATAATTTTCATAATTAAAATTAAATATGTATTTATATCAAGTCTATTTTTAACCCCTACTTTGGGTATTAGCACAATGTATTACAATTACTGTCACATCTTTAAGAGTGTGGGCTCCATCAGGCCAGGGGCTGATCCTCTTGGTCTCTGTGTCAGTGGCCTCTGCTAGTGCAGAGCTTGGCATGGGCTAGTCCCATCCTTCCTGCTGTTGATCCTTCTCCTTCTGGTCACTTTTCCTTGCTTCCTGTTTTATTTATTTGTTTGTTTTTCTTCATTTCTCTTATTTTTCCCTTCTTCCTTCCTTCCTCCTTTCGTTCCTTTCCCTTTCTTTTTTCTCTTTCTTTTATCCTCATTTGTTGAATAAGAAAGCATAAGTAGTGATTTTATATCTCATCCATCTAGATGACATAATTTAAAATACGCATGTGACCAAATCCTGAAATGCTATAGTATCTGCCTGCTGGATTAAGTTGAGTTAGGAACTCTAAAAATTCTGCAGTGCCCAGGAGGTCATTCCAGATATTGTTTGAAATACTTTCCTTTTCACAGTATCCATGCACTCCTTATACAGTATTTTGCAAAAAACAAAACGAAACATATTGAGAATATAATGGGTGCCCTTTGATAATTCTGATTTGTTACCAGAAGAAAATGTGACGCTGCTTTACATTTCCGGTTACATCCCTCTTAGGTTGACTATTACTTGTTTTGACAACTGAAGTATCACTGGTTTGGTATTAGAAGACAATAAAGGCAGCTATACCCAAGAGAGCACTTAGCATGGAATGGGCACCCTCAAACAGAATGTACTTTCAGTAATTCTGCAGCTTTTCTAGAAGTGAGTCACTGCCAGCAGCAGCATATTTTGTCCAGGACATCTCCTTTGGTCACTAGGACTCTGTGTGACGCATGCTTGACCTTCATGAGCTGCTCAGTGCTTGGGAGACCTCCCTCTTCTCCATCAAGTTGCTTCTTCGAAAACGAAGTCCCAAGAATCCACACCTCAGTGTCAGAGGTTGCACTGGCACCTGGAGGTGACTGGGTGTCAGACTCTGTAGGACTGCTTCCCACCCCCCTCACTCCACTCATTTTCTCTAAGGGCTCAGGCTTGATACCTTCATTACTTTGTCAGGTGCAATTTACCAAAGTCATAAAAAAACATGACACCCATATGTCTTTTGAAATAAGATTAAATTCCTTCATGAAAATATACTCTGCAACATGAGATCTATAGTTCTGGAAATAAGTATCCAGATTTCATCACTCATATCTAAGCAGGGAAGAATCTTTTTCCAAGCCCGGCTGAAGGAGAGAAATTATCTGATTAATCAGGAATATAATAATTCTTTTTGAAGAGTAGATTTTATTCGAACTCTAACAGGACAGTAGAGGATGGAACAAGGAAAGAAGCATAGAAGCGAGGCCAGTGGCTGAAGTTACCAGCTAGTCTTTATCACTGGTCAGTTTCTAAAGAATTTAAATATATTAAAACACAGGGAACACAAATTATAGTACATAATTTAATCTTGCCTTGGTGATTCAGAAACAATTCAGCATCTTGCTTCAGGGTTATGAATATCTGTGGACACTGCATAGTTCTGTGCTTGAGAAATTTGCTTTATCAGCATTGACGGATATAACCCAGGAGACTTCATCTAAAACCCCAGTATCAGCCAGCGTGTTTATTTAAAATCTAACCCTTCAGTGGTCAAAAGGTGCCAACTTCCAGTTATAAAATAAGTAATTCATGGAGATGTAATGTACAGTATAGTGACCATGGTTAATAACACTGTCTTGTATATTTTAAAGTTGCTAAAAGAGCAGATCTTAAAAGTTCTCATCACAAGAAAAGATCTATAACTGTGTGGTGATGGATGGTAGCTACACTTATTGGAGGGATCATTTTGCAATACATGCATCTATCAAATAATTATGTTGTCCATCTGGAACTAATACAATGTTGTATGTCAATTATACCTGAATAAATAAAATAATGTTAGACATTTGTCTTTCTATTACGCTTAATGCTTTAATTCATGTTACTTATTGGAAAACACTTATCATGTGAAAAATATTTGTATATGTCTTGAGTCTATTTTTAGCACGATCTCTTTATGTATTCATCAGTTGCTGTACCATTGTAATATTTTATTAATTATTAAAACTTAAAATACATTTTAATGTCATTTATACAAATGGCAACTTACTGTATTTTGTTTTTTAATTTTTCTCTATTTGTTTCTGTAAATGAGTTTAGATTTATTCTGTCAAGTTATATGGGAAGAATTAATATCCTTCCAATATTTTGTTTTAATTCGAGACCTATCTCTTTATTTATCCAGGTCTTTTAGAGTTTTCACCATCAACAAATGACAGATTTACCGGGGCACCTGGGTGTCTCAGTCGTTAAGCGTCTGCCTTCAGCTCAGGTCATGATCCCAGGGTCCTGGGATCGAGGCCCGCATCAGGTTCCTTGCTCGGCAGGCAGCCTGCTTCTCCCTCTCCCATTCCCCTTACTTGTGTTCCCTCTCTAGCTCTCTCTCTCTCTCTGTGTCAAATAAATAAAATCTTTAAAAAAATATATTAGTAAAAAAACAAATGACACATTTACCATATAGGTCCTCTACATTTATGAATGTGCATTCCTAGGTCCTTTATATTTTTTGTTGCTGTTATAAAAAGAGTCTTTTCCATCATATTTTTTGATACCAGCACTGAGATTTTTCACATTTACTTGTGTCTGATCACCTTATTTCATTACTAATTTCCAATAGGCTCCCTTGGGCTTCACAGGTCTCATGACCTACAAGCTGCACTAATTTGGTCTCCTGTTTTTCCATGTTTGCTTCTTTCTTCTTTGTTTTGTCTTTTTAAAAATTAATTAATAATTGATTTGAGAGAGAGAGAACATTGGGGAGGGGCAGAGGGAGAAGGAGAGAGAGACTCTCAAGCAGACTCCCTGCTGAGTGTGGAGCCCGATGTGGGGCTCAATCTCACGAGCCTGAGAGCATGACCTGAGCTGAAACCGAGAGTTGGACGCTCGACTGACTGAGCCACCCAAGTGCCCCTTCTTTGTTTTGTTTTATTGAATCAGGTAGAATATCCAGAACAAGGAAATCAATGACAAGTGGTCAAAAGTAGTGGACTTAGACCAGTTCAATCCCAGCTCTACTGTTCACGTCTGAGTAACTTTCCCCAAGTCATGTCCCTGTGAAGGTGTCCACTAAACGGGAAATAAAATCACCTTCATGGGTCAGTGCAAGGATTGGAGATAATTTTTGTCATTACCTTGGGTTAGAGGCCAGAATATACATTTCATTGTAGTTATTGTTTATACTAAATAATTGTGACAATATTGGGCATCCTTGTTTATTCTTGATTTTAAAAAACAGCACCCTCTCTTATTCATTTTTTAAGAATGAATTTCTTGTTATTAGTCTGACATTAAGGTTTTTGATGATTGTTTGCAACTGATTTGTTTTAAAGCCAAGTTTGGTATAAACGGAAGATTTTTTCCCCATAAATAGATGCTGGATTTTATTATAAGGTGGTTTTATGATCTCTAGAAATAATATTTTTCCTTGACCAAGGGGTGTGATGAATTCTGATAGTGCATATATTAGTATTAAACTATCCTTGCATTTTTTATATAAATACTACCTTGTCAAAATGTATAATTATGTTAGATTAGTAAATACATAATATATAAGGTCTATGTTTCTAGGATGGAAAATACGCTTCATAACTGTGTTTCTAATGTGATTTTGCATTTTCTTTTATTTATTGAATACTCTCAGAAAATAATTATTTTATTGTTTATTTTTAAAGATTAACATTTGAATTATATAATTCATTATATTTCTGTCTTCTGATTCTTTATTTTTGTTTTATTGTTCAGACTGCTGTCCTTATTTTCTACAGAATTGTTAATTGCATGCTTGCTTTATTTCCACTTCTTAAAACTAATAATAAAACACTATTTACCCATATTTTAGATGCTGTTTTTTGACTGTATAATTATACTACTGGCTATTTGTATTAAAATCATTTTAGCCTATGTTCCCTAATTGTCACATTCAATTTGACAACATCCTATTCTTAAAATCTATGTTTAAAAATAGGAGTCACTTTATGGCACATTGTACTCGTCTGTCCCGTGGCCCTCACAAAATACCATGAATTTGGTGGCCTGCACATAGACGTGCATGTTCTCTTGGTCCTAGAGGCTGGAAGGCTATCAGGGCATGGATGAGGTTGGTTTTTGGTGAGCTGTGTTTTCTGTGAGCTGTGTCCTCCCAGGTCTTCCCTCTGTGAGTGCTTCCTTGGGGTTCTTCCTATTCTTGTAAGAACACCAGTCCTCTGGGAGTAGGAACATGCTCTGTGACCTCATTTGACCTTCGTGAAAGCCCACAAGGCCTCTCCAGTTACAGTCATATTGGCAGTTAGGGCTTCAGCCTATGGATTTGAAGGGTGCACAGTTCCATCCATAACATACGTCACTATATTTCACATTCTATATTTTGTGATTGAAACATATTTTTGATATCTGAGTCTATTTCTGTAAACAGATTTCTTTAGACATGTCTGTGTTTAATTGGTTTCAATACTTACTGGTATTTTTCCATTCTTGAACTCTTTGCTTGGATTCCTGTCGTGCTGGATTGGAATTACTCTCCGGGAGATTTTTCAAGAAGGCATCATGAGTGGGATTGTTTTGAACTCTGCTATTTCTATTTATTAGATCAAACACACCTTGATGATTAAAACATCATGTAGTCATGTGTCCTCTTTCAAATATTGGTAGGCCTTATTCCATTATATTTTGACATTTAAGCTTTAAGAGGAAAATCATATTTTGGTTTCTGAGTAGGCAAATTTGCTCTCATCCTATTTCAATAAAACTTAAGTTCTTTCTTTATTCTTGTTGTCCACACAACTATATCTGTTGTCACTATTGGTTGATTTTTTTTATTTTTTTTTTTGGTCTGGAATGACTACATTTGCTGCTTTGCAGCTCAGGAAAGTGTCTTATATATTTTTTTCTATTGTGCTTCTATATCCCTGCAAGCTTTCTTTGTATCACCAGAGATCTTTATAAAGTTCCTCTATTTTCTGTTCTCCATAAATATCCACTTCACTCCCATGACTTTCTTCTACTTCATATTCTAGAGCAGTGCGCAGTCTTCCCTTCACATCTCCGAGTGTGTTTATGGATGATTATTCAACTCTTGCTAGCAGTTCCCTGCATACACTGTTTCCAAGATTCTTCTCTGCCCTTTTACAGAGCTTTTCTTTGACAATTGTACCTCCCTGGGGTCAAACTACTGTGGCCAACTCAGTCCTACCCTCACGCTTTAACAACCGATTTCCTGAAAGCACAAAGTTTTGCTTGAGATGGCTGCTTCTGAAGAGCCCAAGAAAGCCTGTGTGGATAAGGAAGCTGGCAGCATCTGGCAGCCATGAGAGCCCTGTAAAGACCCTAGAATGACGGACGGGCAGCGGTTTCTGAATAGTACTCCATCTGCATTCCTAATCTGGGGGAGATTTTCTAAGCGTTTCCAAGTTTGTTCTCTTGTGGAGGGGGTCCTCAGTCGTTTAAAGCCATGCCTGGGCACACTGTTTTACTCAGGCTTCCTCTATTATACAGTAAGAAAAGATTCTGCACAAGTCAGACTTATGTGGTAAGTCCGTCTCAGCCTTGGGTGTTGTGCATTTTCAGCGTCTCCTCTTCACGGCTTGGTGGGGAGGAGGGAGATACGTGGGGATGGTGGAGAGGTGTTGTAGCTGCATTCAGATTTTCCCCTGAAATTTCCCATCCTGCTTCTGCTCACTGTGTCTCTCCACACCCCTCTTAACTTGCTGAGGGGCAGGACAACTTGGGGGAGGAAGATAAGGAGGTTCTGTCAAAACTCTGTTTATATTTAGCACAGCATGCTGATATGTGATTACTTGCCAAATCTCAGTTTATATGACTGAACTTAAACCCTTTAAATATTTTAGTGCGTAGAGATTTTAGTGTGTAGAAACAGTGACATTTTTAATTTCCAAAGGATATGAGAAAGACTTTTGCTGCATTCCACTAAAATTTTAGGAGTCTAGACAAAGTGCTTCAGTTTTTCCAATTTTAGAAGTCTAAAATCTGGGTTTATTTGATAATCCAGAAAGATGATATGAATTTCCATAGATTATGCAAATAGATGTAACTGTGTGACATTTGGCAAATATATTAACATCTCTGGACTTTATTGAAATCTTAGATATAGGCTGCTGCAGTTGATTTATTCATGTGGGTGTAGTTCAGTTCTCTGGGAGATAGGTACTGGAGTAGTTCACTAACCATCTGCCACAGTGAATGGTCTTTTTACTGTTCTTACAGGCATATATTATGCTCACTTTTGTGGGTTCAAGGGAGGGTAAATGGGGGGCTTCTTTCCAAAGCCATGTGTCCTGTGGACATTCCATGTACACTAGGGGCTCCCACCCATGGGTGATTTTTGCACTGACATTTTGGTCATCACACCTCAGGGGAGGGTGTTGGCATCTAGCAGGTGGAGGCCAAGGATGCTGCTAACATCCTACAATGCACAGGATGGCCCCCACAATAAAGAACTATCCAGTCCAAAATGTCAATAGTGCCAAGGCTGAGAAACTTAGACACGTACTGTTGTACTGCGATGTGGCTCTTCCTGCCTTTGACGATGTTAGGTGTCTGTCATTTCATACCCCAACTGATGTCTTTGAATTTATCCTTGATGTAGCCACAAAGCTTCACTAGGCCTGAAGACCACTTCATCTTTAAGGTACATATATTTTTGCCTACAAATGCTCAAAGCACATATAATAAAAGTGCTTTAGTTGTTCCAAAAAAGAATGCTGTATTTGTTCCAAAATCTAAATACTGCACTTGAAAGAGATTTTAAATCCATATGGTCCACATGGAAAGGCTCTTTCATGAGTACTTGTTGGCTTGGGACATTACCAACATCATATTTCAAATGACAATATTCCCAAGAATCTTAAAGAATAGTATAATTAGAATCAGAAATTTTGAGCTGGAATGAGTTTTAGGGACCATCCAAAATTTGAGATGTTCAGTCAGACTCCAAACACTCCAGCCAGTGTCTCCAACACTTTAGATGTGACATCTGAGGCCCAAAGAGGTGAGGCTTAACGACCCCCGGGGGGCAGAGCAGGCTCCCTGGCTCCTGGGCCAGCAGGTCACCTTCATCTACAGTGAGCTACTTCATCTGCTCAGTGGTTGGTGAGACAAACACTTAATGAAGGAGCCTCATTTCTACCTCTTTCTACAACAATACACATTACCTTTTTTACATAATATCTCCAGTATAAATATAAAAGAGTGATTGTTGAGAAGATAGAATTTCACAGCAGATGCAGTAAAATTTGAAACATGGCTCACTACTCTAAGGATTTACATAAGTTACCTAAACCCTGTCCCTGATGTTGCTTTCATTAAGCATTCATTGTGAGTGTCACCTTCACCAGGCACTGTGCTATAGAGCAAGCAACTGTGAGATGAGAAACAAGCACCTTCTTGACCTGATGGGGCTCACAGTTTGGTGTATGGCAACTGCATGGAATAAAAACCTGATAGGACACCTATGTTTAATATTTCAACAGGGTTTCATTTGACTTATTTAACTATTGTGTATTTCTGTACATGTTATTGAATGTGTAATTATTCTAGATTATCTGTTGCACCCCTGGGGCAGTGGCAGGCACTGGATATACAGTTGGAACATGTCAGAGTTTGGCGTCTGCTCCTTAGGCATTTACAATCTCATGATAGAGGAAGAAGCTGAAGAAGAAGGCAGAGGTCAATATATAATAGTGAATTGTGATAAAAGTGATTGGGAACATCCAGGGAGCTAGCAGAGGCACTTCGGGGCTTACCGGTTGGCTGAGTGGTCAAGGACGGCCTTTCTGAGGAAGCAGCACTAGAAGGATGAATACAGGTTATTCGGGGAGAGTGGGCCAAAGGGCCACTCCAAGCAGAAGAAATAGTGTATCTGCTGTTTTTGCTGCTAGAAGGTATTCCTTCACTCTGCCATCAATGAAATGAGTCTGCCACACACTGACTTAACCAACTTCCTGAGCAACTCACAGTATTCCCAGAGGATGGGCTGATTAATGTGATGTAGTGGTAAGAAGCAAAGGTTTTGGGGTCAGCTGACCTGGGTTCCAACCCTGTCTGTGATTTGTTACCAGAAGGACCATGGATGTGATTGACTCCCTAAGCTCTTAGCATGAGCGATGCCAGAAGGTGGAATGCCCTTCCTCCTGGTGTCCCTCGGCTCAACTCCTAACCAATTTGTCTTCCCTCAAAGTCATCTTCCCCTCAAGGCTTGGCCCTTGTATTTTGAATTGCAGCCCTTCATTACCCCCGTAAATCCTATACCCTTTCCTTAGTTTACCTTTCTCAGCATACCAATTACCTGTAATTCTACACATTTTCTTTGTTTGTTATATGTCTCCTCCACTAGAATTAATCTTTGTGAAACCAGCGGTTTTCATTTGCTTTTTTTATTCACTGCTAAATCCAGTGCTTAGAAAAGTAGCCGATATATCAGACATAGAAGAGATACTTGTTAAAAGCATAAATCTCACAGGCCTCTTTAGAATCTTAGAGATAATGCATGCAAAGACTTTAGTATACTACCTGGCATAGAGTAAGTGCACAAAAAATGGCAAACATTTTTGTATTTTAATATAAAAATTAGTGTTTAAATTGAAAAATGTTAACAATGCTTCCTTTTAAGATTTTTTTTTTTTTAAGTGAGGACTTTCTGGACAATCTCTTCAACAAATTGTGTTGGGAAAACTGGATATCCACATGCAAAAGAATGAAGTTGGATCCTTACCTCACACCATATACAAACATTAACTCAAAATGGATCAGAAATCCATCAAAATTAATCAAAAATTAATTTAATAAAAAATGAACTCAAAGAGACCTAAATGTAATAACTATAAAACTCTTAGAATAAAACAGAGGGAAGCTTCATGATATTGTATTTTCAGTGATTTCTTGGATATTATACCAAAAGCAGAGGCAGAAAAAGGAAAATATATAAATTGAACTTCATTAAAATTAAAAGCTTTTGTGCATCAAAGGGCACTACCAACAGGATGAAAAGACAACCCACAGAGTGAGAGAAAATATTTGCAAATCATATACCTGATAATAGATTAGTATCTGGGATATAGAAAGAATTGCTACAGCTCAACAACAGTAATAAAACCAAACAAACCAATTTAAAAATGGGCAAAAGACTTGAGTAGATGTTTCTCCAAAGAAGCTATACAGATAGCCAATAAACACATCAAAAGATTCTCAAAAATATTAACTGTTACGGAAATTCAAATCAAAACCACAATGAGATACTCCTCCACACCCATTAGGATGGCTCTTACTAAACAGAGAATAGCAATAGTTGACAAGGATGCAGAGAAATCAAAGCCTTTGTGCTATTGTTGGGAATGCAAAATGGAAAACAGCATGGAGTTTCCTTAAAAAATTAGATGCAGAATTATCCTATGATCCAGTAATTCTACTTCTGGGTATACACCCTAAAGAACTGAAAGCAGAGACTCAAACAGATATTTGCACACCATTTTCATGGCAACATTATTCACAATAGTTAAAATGTGGAAACAGTGCAAATGTTCATCAATGTGTAGTTGGATAAACACCGTGTGGTACATAAGTACAATGGGATAATATCAGTCTTTAAAAGGAAGGAAACTCTGACACCTGCTACAACATGGATGGACCTTGAGGAAGTTATGCTCCGTGAAATAAGCCAGTCCCAGGAGGACATAGTACACAATTCCACTTAACTGAGGTACCTATAATAGTCAAATCCATAGAGACAGAGAGTAAAGTAGAGGCTGCAAAATAGAATAGGGGCTGGGAGGAGGAAGAATGGGGAGTTAGGGTTTAATGCACTCAGAGTTTCAGTTTGAGAACGTGAGAAAGTTCTGGGGGTGGGTGGTGGGGATGGTTGCACCACAGCATGGATGTGCTAATGCCCGTGAACAGTACACAGACAAATGGTGAAAATGTTTGTTATGTTATATATTTACCACAATAAAAATGAGGACTTTCTAACAAATACTATCAATAATTCTAAAGATATTTTCAGTATTGCACAATTTGCATAATTCATATTTTCAAGGTTGTAATATATAATGTTGTGACATCAGACATTTTGGCATCTTTTTCCTTATGTTTGTCTTCTGTATTTATTTTCCTAATCAAAAGCTTTAGAAAATTTGCCATTTTGGAGGAATCAACTTTAGACTTTCCTAACACAAACTATTGGATATATTAAAAGAAATTGAATATAATAATGACAGTGGGGGAGTAGAGACAGCTGAGGGTATTTTCACCTCTACCAGGTGCCAATTTTAGGTTGTGTTGTTGAATTCCCATGACCACCCCATGTGGCAGATGCTACTTTGCCAAATGTTAGAGAACCAAAGATCAAGAAAGATGAATGCATTTGCCAAGGTTGAGACACATAGACATACTGAAGACTTCTTCTTTTTTTAACTTTTGGGATATTAACATGTTATAACCTCCATATTCAGACATCAGAGTCTGTTCATTCATGACCCTTTCTTTTTTACTGACTTAATCATTTAAATGAAGTGTACTGAGCTCCTTGCCTGCCAGGCTCTGGGGGGTTTGGTACAAACCATCCCAGTTTTGTCCTGTAGGAGCTGAGGTCAGGAGTTTGCAGAGCACTGAAGCAGGTGATTCCTTCTCACAGTACAATTCCTGCTATCCGCTGGGAAACACAGTTTCAGTTTTAAAATGATGGCTTTTGTCGGACAAAATTCATTGAAATTCATCAGTCTAGAGTGTAATTTGTCAAATGAATTCTTAATTTACCTTAGTTGATAATTCTAATTTATGATTCCATGCTTTTCCCCTTAAGGGAATGAAGAGAGAAACTTCCATCATGATGGAACTGTTAAACATTTTGTTTCTACTATACCACACTGCCTATATTCCTATCCAGGTTTTGAAAACTGCTATTTGTCAAGCAAGAATAGAGATAGAACATTGGGATTACAGAAAGTAGGCTGAGATGCTGCTTACTTTAGAATTCACCTTGGAACAGTGCGGATATTAGCAACAGCATCTTAGAACATTAACTCAGCGACTCACTTAGCTCCAGACTGGTGGAGATACCACGGGACTGCAGAACCGAGGCTGAGCGGCTGACTTCCCAGCTGAGCAGACAAAGGCTCACTTAGAACCGCAGAGATGGGGAGGAAGGCCAGCCCAGGGGAGCGCCGCTGTGAAGTCGCTGGGACTCCAAGCGCTCAGCTCACTTCAGAGTAGACCTGGCAGCACAAGAGCATCATACAGTGAGCACCACTGAATATGAAACACATGGGTTGTGTTGCAGCTTGTGTGCTTAACATGAAAAATGCCATATAATTACAGATTTATTCATTTAAATTTTGTAGTTTCTCTTCACATTTTGGAGCCATTGTTTTTTAGCCTTAGAGTGGTTCCGGGGACAACTGTGCCTACCAGATAAAACGACCTTGACCTGAAGAAGAGGTTAAGTCTTCTACAAGGTCACCCAGTTGACTAGTGGCATGGTGCCTGGCACCTGCTGATGCCAACAGATGAGCACAACCCCTGTGATATCAATGGCTAATGGGCATTTATTGGCCCCATCGATACAATACACATTGTAGCAAACCTCATTCTGAGCTCTGATCAATAAGATTGTCATCTTAATTAATCATGGAGACAGGACACAAATAGAAAGTGAGGATCCTCAGTTTACAGAGAGAGAGAGGGAGAGGGAAGGTAATTCACAAACAGGGTCTTCAGTGGCATCTTATTCACTGCCTGGCATGACAAAACCCTGATGAGTCCAAAGAAGATTTGCAGTCTCATAAATTGCACAGGGCTTGTCCTAGAACAGAGGTGAGAGAGGTGATTCCAGACATCATACAGGCGAGGACATCCAGGCAGAGAGGTGACTCCTCTGGGGCTGGGGCTAACCTGGGGCCACCTTCACTCCCTCACAGAGCTCGCAATATTTTCTTGCTTGTTTTTTATTTCTACTATGTCAGGAAAGAAGGTATGTTCAAACTTCATTGAATGTGTTCCTGAATAAAGGTGTCAGTACACGGGCCCCTAGTGTTGGAGCTCATGTTCATATTTGAGGGATTGAGAAATGTAAGGAGAATTGCCAAATCACAGAAGTTAAGAAAAGATCTAATTTGGCATTTTGAGCAACACTGGGAGATCAATATCTGAGCAAAGCCTGAAGACATGAGCCAAATGCCCTTCAACAGACAAATGGATAAAGAAGATGTTGTCCATATACACAATGGAATATTACTCAGCCATCAGAAAGGATGAATACCCAACTTTTGCATCAACATGAATGCGACTGGAGGAGATTATGCTAAGTGAAATAAGTCAAGCAGAGAAAGTCAATTATCATATGGTTTCACTGATTTGTGGAACATAAGGAATAGCATGGAGGACATTAGGAGAAAGAAGGGAAAAATGGGGGGTGGGAATTGGAGGGAGAGATGAACCATGAGAGACTATGGACTCCGAGAAACAAATTGAGGGTTTTAGAGGGGAGGGGGTGGGGGTATGCGTTAGCCTGGTGATGGGTATTAAGGAGGGCACGTACTGCATGGAGCACTGGGTGTTATATGAAAACAATGAATTGTGGATCACCACATCAAAAACTAATTGTGATCAACATAATAAAATAAAATAAAATAAAATATTTTTAAAAAGACTGAAGACATGGAACAAGCAGGACCTCAGGCAGAGGCCATGCTGTCATGAGCCTGACCTCCTGTAAATAAAACCAAAACCTGGTCTTCTGTGTGACTCTGACAGGTTCCCTAGAGCGTGCCTCCATGGACAGTAAAGTACTCCTGGAAGGCATCGTGTGGGCTAGCAGGAGCAAAGCTCGGAGTTGAAAGATTTCCCCGGACTTTCTCTTACACAAGTATGGAATCCAGAAAACATGTTTTCTCTTCATTGAGCATAACGAGAGCCTGTTGGTTGCAGAGAAGATACTGTTGAGCACCAGTTTACTGATGTGACCTGGAATCCAGGGTCTAAGGATGTGCTGCGAAGCATGGGGTAACATTACAATGATTACTTGAGATCTTAGGTATCACATTAAAGTGTGTATGCATTCCATCCCTTATTTCAGAATGTCACAGCTCTTTAAAAATACAAACACAGTAATTTGCTCCACCTCTGATTACTTTCCTTTCAGTAATCAGAGAGGGAGACAAACCATGAGAGACTCTTAACTATAGGAAACAAACTGAGGGTTGCTGGAGGTGAGATGGGTGGGGGGGATGGGATAATTGGGTGATGGGCATTAAGGAGGGCACGTGATGTGAGAACCCTGGGCGTTATATGCAACTGATGAATTATTGAAACCAAGGATATACTATATCTTCCTAATTAAATTTAAATAAAAAAAGTTATCAAACTCAGAGTCATCATTAAGATTTATTATAATCCTTTTTAACAAATAAATGATGTATTTGTTCTAAAAAATAATTTGCCCCCAATATCTTTGAGTAAAAGTGAGATTCCAAGAAGATATAATAAGCAGTCTCAGAATTTGGGTCTCTTCAGCCACACTGTTCACCAAAGGGTCTACAAACCCAGACCCACAGATGGTGTGCGCACAGGCATCTCAGCCCCTACGAGAAGAGCAGATGTACCTTTCCCCCTTCTCTTCTCTACTCCTGCCCACAGGCCTTCAGCTATGGACCAAGGCCCAGGTAGACTCTAAAGATGGTATTTGTCCAGCATGCCAGGTGATCCCGGGGAAGGAGGAGAGGGTGGTGGGCAGAGCTGGAGGTGGACAGACACACGCATCCTTTCTGGAATTCTTTATGCACTCTGCCTTCCACAGTCTCCATGAATCCAAGTTGGTAGACTTCTGCCCACATCTTTTCATTCAAGGGAAAAACACAGGAAGCGGGCAACTTAGACCAAATCCTATGAACGAGATACAAGTGAAACTAGATGAGTGTTTCAGGGCTTGCATGTTGGGTTAGTCCAGCTTACAAGAGGGAATATTTTAACACCCTGATGTCTGGTCCCCCACAAGTAAAAAAGCATGCATTTTCTTGGCTGTCACCTTTCTGTGCGTTACTCTGAAGAAAGGTGCAAATATTTATTCTATTTACCTCTTTCCTTCTCCTTCCATTTCTTCCTGCTTGATCAGTGTTGGTTGCAGAAGAATGGGAGCGGTGGCTTCGTGAATCCTAACAGGAGGAAAGGTGAGCCAATGGATCCATAACATTCCTGTCACCTCATCGCCCGGGGCGTGGAGCCTCTTTCTCAGGCTCAGCCACTGTCCAAGGACTCCACAAGGCAGAAGAGACAGTCCAAAGTGCAAATGCTGTAATTTCTCATGGAGCCCAGCAGTGCCTTTGGGGGTAAATCTGGCTTGCAGACACATTTTGCTTGGCCCTCACAACATGAAAAAGTAAGCTAACAGTAAAGTTTACACAAAAAGCTCTGTCACCAGCTTGCTTTGCAAGGAGGAAGATCTGGTCGTTCTGGACCTCCAGCTGCCCTGGTGTGTGAGAGCTACCTCCCAGAGCTGGTGCCCTTTCAATCCTGCATCGCTGCAGCTGGTCAGCATCCCGCATGAGCCAGTACGTTCGTATTCGCCCGCTGGGATTGGAGTGTGCGTGCCATCCAGTTCAGACCCAGCCGTCCAGTGAGCTTTCATCAGTGGAGAGAACAGATGCGTTCAGCAAGCATATGCATACGATTTCCCATGCTGAGATTTTATTTTTCTTTCAGGTTGGCCGTGATTGCCGGGATGTGGGAAGAGCGGCTGGGTGGGCAGACAGAAGAGGCTCACGGTGCCCCCACCGCTGACCCTCTGCACGGCTACTGCTGTTCCACGCCGGAACGTCAGACACAGAATAAACAAAAAGAAGTGACAAGGCAAAGGCGAGTCACAGAGAATAAGCATTTCAGAAATATAAAATTCATAAGATGATTAACTATACAAAAGAATAAGTTATTTTAAAGATAAATTTCAAAAATAAAAATAAGAATCGATAGTGATTGGAAAAGTAGATATTTAGTAATTAAAATAAACAATATAAAACATGAAAACAGAAACAACTAATAGGAATTTTATTTAACACTGAAAATGCTAAAGTAATGTCAAAAACACGGCGTTGAATATTACGAAGGTCATACTTCGGGCGTCGAACCTGGTCAAATACCAGCAATTTCCAGCGGCTCAACCCCGCGTGTACTACCATCACTCCGACGGTGCTCCTCGGCCCTGCAGGAACAGCCGCGCCGGCTCCTCCTCTGGCCGCCCCGCCGCGCTGCCCTCGCCGCGCCGCCAGGTGCGCCGGCCCCACGCGCCGCCCCGCACCTGCGCCGCTCGCCCGCCTCCGCAGCCAGCCGAGGCCTGACCTCGGTTCTCGGAGAGTCTTTGGGTGCGGCGCGCACAGGACTCGCGCTTCCCTCTTCCTGCTGCTGATCGGCTCTCACCGCGTGACTTGGGCGCACTGCTACGAAAATACCCTCTTCCCCTTAGGAGGTACCACTCAGGGCCAGGTTCCCCTGTAACAGCCAAGACCCACGCCAACCGTGACGCAGGCAGCAAGGATGCTTCCCACGGAGGAGAGCCGGAAGCGCGCGGTCACGGGCCGTGGCCGCGACCGCGCCCTTTTCTGCTTCTCCGTTGCGCCCTGCGTACTGCGGTGCCATCCTCGAGGTGGCAAGACGGCGGCCGACCCCGGCCACCGCGTCTCTGCCAGGCAGGAGGAAGAAGGAGGGGCGGCAAATGGGCTTGACTAGCTTCCTGTCATCTTTCAGGAAGCCTTTCTGCTCTTCCCTCCCAAATCCTTCCATTTGAGGTCTCACTGACCAGAGGCTAACGAAGGAGCCATCTTGGATGCGAGGGAGGCTGGAGAATATGGTTTTTAGCTGAGCAGATTGCTATTCCCAGCAATACAGGCAATTCTTAACAAGGGAGAAGGCGGATGGCTATGGGATTGGCAAGTAGCAGTCACAGTCATCGGGGTTATTCATTTATTTATGTTTGCCAGAAATTCCTCTGCATTTTCTCTCCCTGTCACTAAATCCTATCCATGTTTCTGTCCTGAAGAGCTTTTTCATCTCTGACGTCCTCCAGGCTCAGCCTAGAGAGAAATCTGAGCCGCCTGAGGTATGGGTTCCCAGGAAGCCCCATCCACATGCTTGTTGGGCTCATTAGCGTCCTGGGCTGGGCTGGTTTCCGAGGCTCTGGCTGGTGAACTGTGAGACTCGGTCAGTGCAGAGCGTGGGGTGCATGCTCCAAATGGGGTGATTCCAGCTACATACATGACCCAGTGACCCAGGAAAATAAATTGCAGCTTTTCAAAATCAAGATAAAATAGATGGGAAAATGATTGTTTTCACACATCAAATTACTACTTTGTGAACACTGGATTACACATACAGAGTGCAAATTTAACAATGACCAGGGGCGCCTGAGTGGCTCAGTCGGTTAAGAGGCTGCCTTCGGCTCAGGTCATGATCCCAGGGTCCTGGGATCGAGCCCCGCATCGGGCTCCCTGCTCAGCGGGAGGCCTGCTTCTCCCTCTCCCTCTGTCTGCCGCTCTGCCTACTTGTGCTCTCTCTGTATCTCTGTTAAAGAAATAAATAAATAAATAAAAATTAAAAAAAAAAAAAAATTTAACAATGACCATAGAAACTACATTTTAAAACATGATTCCTAAGATTCTCAGCTTTGTAGCACTCTGAAACATGTCTTTTTTGACTTTGTTCAAAACAGTGATTGGACATACACCCGGGCTATTTTCTTCAGCACAGGTTGTGGGGTGCATCATTGGGTGACTGCTGTTTGAGGGGGCTTCATCCTAGGTCTCAAAGGTGTCAGCATTCCCCGTGATTGCAGACCTCTGCCACTGTTTGGAGTAAAATTATTAGTTTTCAGAGAGTGACCGGCGGGGTTGACTATCTGAGTTCAGGTTTGACTCTTCTCTTAAAAATTAATACAAATTAAATACAGAATAATATGCCATCATTACACAGTAGAAAGAATGCAGGTTTTGGCATTGCATAGATGTGGGTTCAAATCCTGGCCTCACCCTTTCCTAGCTTCATTACATTAGATGATTTGCTTGACTTCTTTTTTTTTTTTTAAGATTTTATTTATTTATTTGAGAGAGAGAATGAGAGACAGAGAGCATGAGAGGGAAGAGGGTCAGAGGGAGAAGCAGACCCCCTGCTGAGCAGGGAGCCCGACATGGGACTCGATCCCGGGACTCCAGGATCATGACCCGAGCCGAAGGCAGTTGCTTAACCAACTGAGCCACCCAGGCGCCCCTTTGCTTGACTTCTTCATGCTGGGTCTCTTCCCTGAGCAGTTTGGGTAACTGAGGCAGAGGTGGGTGACCAGATGAGAAAGGGGCCGGAGGTGGTCTGCGAGTGGAGTCGGGTCCACAGGTATGTCTTGTTGAAGAAGTAGTTGGTGAGATTTTTGCTTTCATTGCACATCCTTAAGAAGTAGAACCTGGGATGCTGCTTTGTAACAGAGTGTCTTGGAGATCTGGAGCAATGTGGAGAGTACTTTTCAGAGTCAGTGTGGAATTTACCATCTCCTCATAATCGTCGACCTACCGGTTACCAGGGCATAGACAATTTTTACATCAAGCCAGTTAGATGGCATGCATGTGTGTACACATGGCATTAAGTTTGATTATTTTTGACCAATAGCTTATTTGCTTTATTACTCATTTCCCATAGTGACTAATGCAGATTGCAGGGACGTCGGCAAAGCCCAAGACTCCCCCACCCCTCCTCTTCTTACCTTTGCTCATTATTCTTATGTTCCTGGTGCATCAGGGGCACAATCAACTAAATGAAACAGGTGCATTTCTAGAATTAACCCCAGAGGCTCACGGCCACCATTGAAGTAGAAGACGGGAGATGTGGGCATGGGCATGAGCATGCTGAGGAGAGGAGGAAAGGTCAAGGCCCAGGAGAGCCCCTCTCGGACTGTGAACCGCACTGAGTCGTGCTTCAGTTACTCTGGGTTTCGAGATTGCCTCTTTTTAGAATGTTGACAAAGGAAATAAACACCATACTTACGTAAGAGGAACAAACGCATGCGCCTAAAACAAACTAGAGGGAGAGACATGTTTCATATGAAAGACGGGGCACATGGCACGTGGTTTAGCCTCTGATGCTTCTGAACCCAAGAAAACCAGATTTGATAAAAGCACATAAACCTAAGGCAGAAAACATCAGAGGTGACAACAGATAAGAGAGTGTTAACAAAAGTTTCAGTTTGTGGGGACAGTGGTATCTGAGGAGGTTTAGAGACGAGTGACCACAGACTGGGAAGAGAAGAAGCAGTCAGGGCACCAGGGTCTTGGAGGGCTCAGCAGTCGAGGCATTGAATACCTGTGAAGTGGGGAGGACAGACTTGCCGAGAGCTTGTGTCATAGGCAGATGATCGTCAGAGCTCGAAGGGCCCCAACCCCACGGGGCCAGGGTGGAAACGACCTTCTGCCCTCCGCACAGGAGCCCAAGGCCACTCTCTGGGGAAGCTAAACAGCTTCTGGGCTTGGAGCCCCCAGGACACACAAGGGCAGGGATGCCATGGAGGAAACAAGGACCTCTCCTCATTTCCTCCCAAGGATGCTTGTTGTCAGGCTTTTAACATCTGAGCAGGAAGTTTGAGAATCACTCTTCAAACAAGGAAAAACCTTGAGATATTTGGTATAGTTTACCTAATGATCTGGCTCCTTGTCACTCTCCATTTTACACCATCATTTCACAAGCTACACTTAGAGTTTTCAAGCAGCTTTATTTCTAAATAACAGCAGTTTCCCAAAGGAAATGGGACACCCAAAAGATAAAGATGAAATGAAAGATTGAAAAAAATACACACAGAGAAAGAAAGATAATAAACGTGGAGAAGACAGAGCCGTGAAAGGCAAAAGGAAAGCTATGCTCCTCAGACGCGGGGCGCTCGATCTCTGGCTGCTGGTGGCTCTGACCCCTGCTTGCCTTTGAGGCTTGCACGACAACTCCTTGCTTGCTTTTGTTGGAAATACTGTCTGCAGATCTCGGTGTTGCTGTCGGGTCAGCTGTCTGTTCTTATGTTGGATTTGGAGAGACTCAAAGACTCTGCCAATGTTGCTGGCATTTTTCCAGAACCCTCAGGTCAGAAGAAACTTCAAAACAAACAAAATAAAACTGTAATTATTATCCTCAGAGAGATAAGAGAATTCATTGTATTCAAAGGGGAGTTACTCAGAGAAGACCTCTGAAACTTGAAACAAAGAAGGTAGCAGAAATGAGTAATATAGAAGCATTGCAGTGAAAATTGAAGAAATTTTCCAGAAAGTAGAGAAAAGAACAGGGACTTAGAAAATTAGTAAAAACAAGCATGACGTTGAGATTCTTGCATTGACTAAATGTTTGTGTACCTTCAAAATTCACATTGGAATCCTAATGCTAGTGCGTTGGTGCTTGGAGGTGCGGCCTTTGGGCCGCCGTGGCGTGGTGGTCCTCGTGGTGCATCGGTGTCTGGACAATAGGGTGGATGTGGGCACTCCCTCTGGCTCTCTGCCGCACGAAGACACGGAGAAAAGACATCTGTCTGCAAACCAGACAGCGCACGGGACCTGCCAGCCCCCCGGGCTCAGACTTGGAGCCTCTGGAACTGTAAGAGGTGGATTTCAGAAGCTGCAACATTCGACTAATAGAAGTTCAAAAATAGCAAACAGAAATTATGCATGAAAGGACTGATATAAGACAAATTGAAGGACAGGAATTTCCAGTGAGCATCCACTGGGTTTTCAGGTAAAGAATGGAATGGAACGAATCACCACACCAGGACTCATAACAATACTGCAAGAAGCATTAAAATATCTTACTTAAAAATATCAAGATAAATATTACAAGAAAGAGCTAAAATGTTGAAAGTGGTTACTTCTGAAAAGTGGTTCACCAGGACAGGCAGCCATGGTTCAGAGAGTGCTGTTTTTCTGTAGGGGCCCTACATTTGACTTTTTCTGTAGGCCATGCTTATATATTAACATAAAAATAAACAGACATTACATTATTAAAAATGTATTTGAGATTTTCCCCAAATAAAGCACACTCATGTGCTGACATAGTTGTTTTTAGTGCTTTCCGCACGCACTCTTGTGCTTACCCTGTCAATGTTGGATTCAGTGGTTGATAAAGATGAGTCAGTGCTGTCCTGTTATCTACAAGTGCAAAGAGCTAACCACAGACAGAGGCAGCCAGGTGTGCCAGATGTCACCCCAACCTGCAGGGAACTGCCTGGTAGATTCAACATGTTCTGGGTACTTTCTGCTGTCACCCTTGGGCTTTCTATCTTTGTACAGACCATGACCAGGTGCTGGGGTGTAACTGTAGCCTAAGGCTCTTGACGCAGATGCTGGGCAGGAAGTGCCTGGTAGTGCACACCATGGGTCCCCATTTTATCGTCAAGCAAAGACTGCCCTGCTAAGAATCAGTCTGGATTTCAAACCGTTCTTTCATGCATTGAGGCTGCTTTTGACTGAAGCAGCGTGGTTGGAAGATTGTATCAACCAAGCAGCTTGGTTGCTGGCAGATTGTATCATCATGCCACCAATTCATCCACCCCCTCTCTGTGCCTGTCCCTGCGGGAAGTTGGATCTCCTGCTCTGTGGGTGTCAGACTTGGCCTGTATCAATTCTGAGCAGAATTGTCAAGAGTCAGCTCGTGGTCCACCACCTTCCCTGTTCGCATCCCATCAACGTGGCAACAGCCCATGTGCATCAGAGCAAAGACAGCAGAGCTTTAGCTGGCCCATGACAGGCAAGTGGCACCAAGTAGAAATGCCTCTTTGCCACTGATGCTGTTGCCACAGGCTGACAGGAACGAAGCCGGCTGATGGTGCATCAGGTGAGCGCCACCATGCCCGATTCCCCAGCAAATCCAAGTAACCCACACTTAGGATGTTGGCCTTCATTAAAGAAATGAGGAAGCCACTAATGGAGGATAACACATTTGTGTGTATGTTTGAAAAATCATTCTGGCTGAAGCATGGAGATAGGGTTGGGAGAGAGGACGAAATGGATGTGGGGATCTCTCTTTGGAGGCTACTGAGGAAATACAGGCATGAGATGATGGTGGCATGGAGGTGCAGGAGTAGAAAAGGGAATGATGTCAAGAGATATTTAGGTAGAAAACCGGTTGGTTGTTGATGGGATTAAGGCAGAGGGAGGTGGCGCCCTTCTGGAGAGTGGGGCGTCCCTCACAGTAGGGAAATCTGTAGAAAGGCAAGTTGGGGATCACTGAGAAAAGGTAAAGGTCATGAGCCCCAGCGTAAATAGTCTGAGTGAAGGTGGACTTGAGACATCCTAGCTGGTGTTTTGGGAGTCTTGCCCTACCTCCTTTGAAAAATCCCTGTGCAAGACAGGAAATGCTGTCTGCAAAGTTACTCAATGTTTTCTGACATTCTGGGGAAGTCTGTGCTCAGGTAAGTATCCTAGGAACACTTACTTAGTGTTTTTTTATTCCTATATTGAATAACAGCAACGAGTAAGTCTACTACTATTTTTTTTAAGCTAGACAGTAAGTATGTGGCTCAACTGATGTTCGTATTTGCGTTTCTGACAAACAAGTGACAAATAGTCCCCCTTTTTTACAACTACATAGCAGACCAGGAATTTAAATGACTGCCCCAAATCATAAATGAACTTTATGGCAGTATTACGATCGACATTTCAGCCATCCACGCTGCGCAGAGTTATTAGATGGCAGTGCCCCCCTGCATCAGGTTGCAACACATCCAGCATGGCGGAGGGTGGGCGCAGCGTGGATGTTCTGTGAGGGAACCTCCTCACCTGTGCCCAGAGTGGCAGCAGTTAGATCTAGTAGCGAAGCATAGGTAATGATCCAGATACAGACCAGTCCAAATTATTAAACAAGTTCTTGCTTCGGCACATACTGACTAAAATTGGAACTATATAGAGAAGATTAGCATGGCCCCTGGGCAAGGATGACACTCAAAATTATTGAACAAAACAAGATACGTCATTTAGAACTTCTGGCCTGTCACTTTTCCATAATCTCTGGAATGGTGACAGGAGGTGGATGTGAGGTTGGAAATCCCCCGTTGGCTGGAAGACATGCCTTAGGGCCTCAACAAGTAAAAAGCAGGGCAGAGACAAATCACCTTCAAGGAATGTGAAGAAATATGTGAATTGAAAACGTTTAGCCCATGAAAACTAATGAGGTGAAGCCCTGATCCCATCATAACCTGGTTGAGTCCATGTCTAATATCACTTACACAGTGTACAAGCAACCTCCTGTCCGTCCACATACACCCTCCAACTGACCTTAACTTCCGCTGCCCTTTAAGTACTTGGACCTTCTCGATCACCCTTTCTCTGGCTGTCCACACCCTCTCCAGCTTTGGGGATGTTGTCCTCAAACTGGCTGACCTGAAAGCAGCCTTTCCCTTCCTCTGGGAAATGCCCTCCTTTAAATGCCCGACCCTGTCTTGCAGGCTGTTCTGAACCACATGTCTGAGCAGCCCAGGATTCCGAGTCCCTTGGAATATCCCTTTCTCTCAAGTGTCGCTGCAGACAAATCACTCCCTGGAAATTACTGCTTCCTGTAGCAGAGCTGCCTTTTGAGAAGGAGAGTTTCTCCTCAGGGATATGGGTTCTGGTGGAGCTGCACGCTCCAATTATAAGCTTCGGAGCAAAGAGAACAGAAATGTTTTTCTTCTAAAATGTTGCTGTTCTTGCCTTAGGTGGTCAACAATGCCCAGCCTCAGCTGGTTCCCTGCAGTGCTGGCTCCCTCCATGCACTCCTCGCACGCAGGCATCCCAAGGCAGCTTACAAGAGCAGTCACTCTGGAAGACAAAGAGTTGCTGCAGAAAGTTGGAAGTCACCATGTTTATGCTGGACTCCTGATATAAGCCAATTCCCAGATCTTTGAGGATAACAGCCTACCAGACATTTATGCTCCCTGAGCATTAATTAATGGTTTTTTACACAGATATCTATTCTGCTCAATATGCTTAGAGACTTGATTTAATTATAAAACCCTAACAAACCAAATTGTGTGTTTTCCACATGGTGAAGGACCACACACTCACTAAAGCTTTAAGCAGAATCAGTTTACTGTGGATTCTATCCAATATTATGATGTTCTGTTGTCCAAAAATACAGTTTTGAAAGATGAGGTTAGATTTATTCGTGCTGTTTGGCTGAGATTTCATTAAGTGAGAAGGCTTTCACAGTCTTCTTAGACCAAGCAAATTTTATTAGGCCAAACTATATTTAGGTATATCTATGGAATCTCTCCAATTTATTCTATGTTCTAAAATCTTGGAGGTCTGAAATTTTGTTTTATTTTCCCTTTTTAAAATTCCTTCACCCCCTGTGATATTATTCAAAGTAAAACACATTTTTGTTTCATATGTGACTGAGGACAGTGGAAATTCAGGATGTGCTTGGAGTTTTAGTGCAGGCTACAGAAGAAAAGTCCTCCATGGCCCCTTTCCTATGCCAAACCGCCACGGGGAGCACCCGATGAACCCCCTGGAGCTGTGGTGTCTGCAGCCGAGGGATCCCTTGTCTGGCACCCCAGCCTCTCACCTACGCGCTGAGCAGCTGGTAGACCTCTTCTTAGAGGACAAACGACATTCAGATTTCTGGCATTCGTGTATTCAGGGGTTCCTTCCTTCAATCTCTGACAAACCTTAATTTAGGGCTGATTATTAACAGCCACAGAGCTGAGTGTCGCTGCTCAGACCAATGCAGCCAGCTCCCAGCGTTCGGTTCACCACACGTTTCTCTTAAGTTCTAAATGACAGTATGTTCAGGCCTTCAGCACAGCACAGAAAATGTCTCCATCTCCTGTTACTGATCCCCTGAGCCATAAACTCCCCAAGAAAAAAAAAATCTTTTTCTAAGGAGACTGGCTTCCTTTCAAGCTTATGAAAATCAGCCAGAGGGCTCAGGCTAACTTTAGACAACTAAGAATAAAGTGAAAACTTGGTTTTAAAAATTATTATTATAATTTTTTAAAATTTTTTATTGTTATGTTAATCCCCATACATTACATAATTCGTTTTAGATGTAGTGTTCCATGATTCATTGTTTGTGCATAGCACCCAGTGCTCCATGCAGAATGTGCCGTGCCCTCCTCAATACGCATCACCAGGCTAACCCATCCTCCCACTCCCCTCCCCTCTAGAACCCTCAGTTTGTTTTTCAGAGTCCATAGTCTCTCATGGTTCGTCTACCCCTCCAATTTCCCCCCCTTCATTCTTCCCCTCCCTTTACCTTCTTTTTTTTTTTTTCCTTAACATATATTGCATTATTTGTTTCAGAGGTACAGATCTGAGATTCAACAGTCTTGCACAATTCACAGTTATTATTATAATTTTAAAAGCCTTTTTGAAATATACTTGTATAGTGGTACAAAATCAGATTTTAAAAATTTCATTGTCATCATGACAATAAGTCTGTTTTTGGCTCTGATCAAATGAAGAACTTGTGTAATGAATGCTTCTTTTTTCCTCTCTTAAGAACCGATTATGTAAATGCTGTCTGATTCCACTTACACGAGGCATGAAGGGCAGCAAAATCATAAAGACAGAAGGTGGGATGGAGGTGCCTGGACAGGGGAGGAGGTGAGTGTTTCATGGGGACAGAGGTTTAAGTTCAGGCGCTGAACAGCGTTATGGGGATAGACAGCTGACCGCGTGCATGGATTCAGTACCACTAGCTACACACTCAGAAATGTTTAACATGGTAAGATTTATGTTATGTGTATTTTACTACAATAAAAAAAAAAGAAAAACCAAAACAAAACCCAAATGTACACAATTCTGCTGGAGACATGGCGGTAATTGTGAACTTCACCCATCACGCCACCCCCTTGTCACTTAGTTCTTAAAAATGATCTTTCCCAAGAAAAGCAAAGCCGGCGGCATCACAATTCTGGACTTCCAGCTCTATTACAAAGCTGTCATCATCAAGACAGCATGGTACTGGCACAAAAACAGACACATAGATCAATGGAACAGAATAGAGAGCCCAGAAATGGACCCTCAACTCTATGGTCAACTCATCTTTGACAAAGCAGGAAAGAATGTCCAATGGAACAAAGACAGTCTCTTCAACAAATGGTGTTGGGAAAATTGGATAGCCACATGCAGAAGAATGAAACTGGACCATTTCCTTACACCACACACAAAAATAGACTCCAAATGGTTGAAAGACCTCAATGTGAGACAGGAGTCCATCCAAATCCTAAAGGAGAACACAGGCAGCAACCTCTTTGACCTCAGCCGAAGCAACTTCTTCCTAGAAACATCGCCAAAGGCAAGGGAGGCAAGGGCAAAAATGAACTATTGGGACTTCATCAAGATAAAAAGCTTTTGCAAAGCAAAGGAAACAGTCAACAAAACCAAAAGACAACCGACAGAATGGGAGAAGATATTTGCAAATGACATATCAGATAAAGGGCTAGTATCCAAAATCTATAAAGAACTCATCAAACTCAACACCCAAAGAACAAAGAATCCAATGAAGAAATGGGCAGAAGACATGAACAGACATTTTTCCAAAGAAGACATCCAAATGGCCAACAGACACATGAAAAAGTGCTCAATATCGCTCGGCATCAGGGAAATCCAAATCAAAACCTCAATGAGATACCACCTCACACCAGTCAGAATGACTAAAATTAACAAGTCAGGAAATGACAGATGTTGGCGGGGATGCGGAGAAAGGGGAACCCTCCTACACTGTTGGTGGGAATGCAAGCTGGTGCAGCCACTCTGGAAAACTGTATGGAGGTTCCTCAAAAAGTTGAAAATAGAGCTACCATATGATCCAGCAATTGCACTACTGGGTATTTACCCCAAAGATACAAAAGTAGGGATCCGAAGGGGTACGTGCACCCCGATGTTTATAGCAGCAATGTCCACAATAGCCAAACTGTGGAAAGAGCCAAGATGTCCATCGACAGATGACTGGGTAAAGAAGATGTGGTATATATATATACAATGGAATATTATGCAGCCATCAAAAGGAATGAGATCTTGCCATTTGCAACGATGTGGATGGAACTGGAGGGTATTATGCTGAGCAAAATAAGTCAATCAGAGAAAGACATGTATCATATGACCTCACTGATATGAGGAATTCTTAATCTCAGGAAACAAACTGAGGGTTGCTGGAGTGGGGGGTGGGGTGGGAGGGATGGGGTGACTGGGTGATAGACACTGGGGAGGGTATGTGCTCTGGTAAGCGCTGTGAATTGTGCAAGACTGTTGAATCTCAGATCTGTACCTCTGAAACAAATAATGCAATATATGTTAAGAAAAAAAAAAGAAGAAGAAGAAGAAGGTAGCGGGAGGGGAAGAATGAAGCGGGGGAAATTGGAGGGGTAGACGAACCATGAGAGACGATGGACTCTGAAAAACAAACAGGGTTCTAGAGGGGAGGGGGGTGGGAGGATGGGTTAGCCTGGTGATGGGTATTGAGGAGGGCACGTTCTGCATGGAGCACTGGGTGTTATGCACAAACAATGAATCATGGAACACTTCATCTAAAACTAATGATGTAATGTATGGGGATTAATATAAGAATAAAAAAAAAATGATCTTTCCCCTCAAAACACTGGATACATTATCAGATGTAGGTTCTCTTATAAGTGGTGTTTTCCTGATGTATATATGGATTTACCTGTTGTTATTTGGCTTTCTTTTGAATATTATACTTTTTAATATACACTAAAAATATAAAGAACAGAAAGACTCAGAGAAATGTCAGCCCTGGTCCCACTCTCTCTCCTGCTTTCATGGAGGAAATGCTTTGTTTTCTTGGTAGTTATCATTGTTGAAACACAAATGTAAATTTTCTGAATCTCTCTAAACAGGAAGGTTCTTACCAGAACTTAATTGAGGATAATTTGGCCATTTTATAAAGTGGATTTTGTACAGGTAGGTTCTACAACAAATCCAGAAATAGAGTGTTCAAACACAGCTTCCTGGAGACAGAGGAGTCCCTGCACGTGTGGGGACTCAGTCTCTCCTGGGTGTGAACTGCCCACTGGTATCTCCATCCATGGAGTGCTCACAGCCGGGGTGCAGCGCTGTTCTTCACCAAGTCTGGGAGCTCCGTGCTTCTGCGGTGAGGAGGGGAGCCATGAAAACAAATCCCAGGGGCCTCCCTCCGTGCACGCCGCCCCATCCTGGAAACGTCCTGATGAGTGCAAGCCCAGTCTGGGGAGGGCAGATCCTTTGTCACTTTTCCTTCAGCAGACATGGGCACGGAGCTGGGTGAGTTAACCCAAAGTCAGCTGTGGACGCACGTCGGTCCCACAGCTATCTCTGTGCCACGTGGAGCGAGTGTGGCTGGGCAAAGCCCCCCTTCTCCAGACCACAGAAGCAACAGCTGATGCGGAGAGTTACAGAGATCTAAACACACATGATTAATAAAAAGCAAACAGCAAAATCTTGCCAAATAAGTGGAGAGCCTCTGGGGAAAACGTCCAGAATTCCACAAAGTGGGAAAACCAGCAGGACTGAGGCTGCCCTTTAGTATCATGACTGCGTGGAGAGTCCGTGCTTCTGGGGTTCTGAGGGAACGCTCCCCACGTGAACACACACACTCCAGGGGGACCCCAGCGACAGACACAGTTACGCACATGTGTATCTTAGTCATGAAGACTGTTTTGATATCAGTTTTGAACAGTTTTCTATAAGTAATAAAATGTAAATATGTAGTTTAAGACAAAATAATCTGAGATCATTAGTAGAACTTCATGTCTCCAGCGTCTCCGTGGCCCTCAGCTCAGCCATAACCATGGGTAGAGTAACTCCAAGGACAGTTCTGTCACTGGAAGCTTCTAGAAGCAGCTCCGTCCTGGTGTTGGTAAGACATTACACCCATTTTACCTATCCTGTGCCTCCGAGACTCTCAAAGCCAGGAGACTTTCCTTGGAGCAGAGGGTAAGCATGCAGGGACGGGAGACGCCCTGTCCTGTGCGTGAAGCACTGCTGTCCCCTCATGTTGCAGAGAAGAAAGCCAAACTTTGGGGAAACCATGTAAACTGACTGTGGCCCAGGGTTAGGAAGCGACGTTATAAGGGTCTGACCCAAATGTCTGCTCAGCGCCAAACTCTGTGTGCTGCTCACGCTGTGTCTCAGGGACTCGTGTTTCCAGGGGTGAGGATCTGCAGCTGTGATGTGGCAGACAGACTCGGAGTACCCATCCGTAGTGTACCGAGATGGAGAAGAGATTCCACCCGTTATCCTGCAACAGAAAAACGTGTCTGAGGAAACAGCTAAGAAAACCCCAAGTCAGATGTGCAACAGACAAAAGAGAAGCTGTCTGTTAGTGTGGCAGTGAGCATGGTCGGAAGGTAGGACTGAACTGCGGACGTTTTGCTCTGTTAAGCCATGACGTGGGGAACTGACCCAGGTGTCCTGACCTGATAGGCTGACTCACCTCTCCAGGCCCTGGGGGGAGGCCCTCTGCCCTGCACATCCCCTGGCGGTCACCACGCACTGGGCAATATCACACAGCCCTGGAAATGTGCTGAGAGCTATTACCAATTATTAGCAGTATTTTCCTTGGTGCATTATTCTCTGTGAGAAGAGAGAGAACAGCTTTTATCTTGGCTTTGCTTTTGTACCCTTAGCTTTTTTTCCTTTCTCCCTGACAATGTCTTTCTGTGTAATTCAGCGTAGCTTAAGCCACTCTTCCGCATTCGACAAACATTGGTTGCAAGGCTCCTGCGTGGGACTGAACTGACAATACTCGAACGCACACACGCCCTTGATTCTTGCGAAAGCCTTTTAAGGGCTCTCTCTTACGGGGAAAAGTCACGGTGTTGGTGCTGTTATAAAAACCTCTCCCCCAGCCTGAACTGAGAAGGAAAATCAAGAAATGGGTTTTTGTGACACACCTAGTGAGGGGCCGTGTGCAAATTTCCACTTAATATATGGAGTGTTTCTGTCCTTGAAAAAGTGAATAGAAAGTTACAAAATTATTAGAAGCAAGGTTTTCACACTTTCTGCGTAAACATCCAAAGAGGGCTTTTTCCAGACTTGGCCTGACAGGTACCTGGGCTGGCAGCCCCGTCCAGGAGGGCAGGGAGCCGAGACACGAGGCCACCACAGAGTCTAGGCAGGCGGAAACAGACGCAGGGTGGAAGATTGCGGGATGAGGGCAGCGACGCAGACGATCCCGGGGTCCCAGGCGGGTGAGGTGGGACAGCGCTTTCTCTGTGCAGACTTCACAGAGTCACTGACTCCGTGTTGCTGACCTTCTCTTTCTTCTTATTCTCCACTTCATGCAAGGAAATAGGAGGCTTCGACGGTGCAGAATTTGGACAGAATTGTTCTCACAGCGGATGATAATAGAGTGTGATATTTGGATTTGTGATTTAAGTGGAAATAAGGACATATAAGCCGTGACTGTGGATGTACCTTTGGCTCAGGCTGTTTGAGGGGCTGGAGCAGCTGAAAGTGGGCTTTGAAAGAAGGAATCAGAATGTCACACAAAAGATCGTGGTAGTTAAATTTTAGGAGATTAATGAATTAATCTTAATAAGTTAATCAAATTAAGTGGTATAACTATCAGGTAAAGCCAGAGAGAAATCCCCGGTTTGCCTTTGTTTTCCCTGAAATGATGGATAGGCATCACTCTAACTTAAAGGCTAGAAAACATCGGCTGAAAAAATAATGAAGCATAATTACTGTAAGATACGTTGTTGGTGAAAGAGGCAGTCACTGTCAGGGTGTGAGATGGGCCGTCCAGATGTCAGGGTCGGAGTCCCAGCACAAATGTGAGCATAAACACGGTGACAAGACACTTTTCTCTCCACTCACAGCTTTAGAGCCATGACCCCATCCACCCCACCAGACCCTGGGCTTTATGCCCCACTCTGCACACGGCGCTTGTTGAGTAAGAACAGCCCTTTCAGTTGGTTGAACGTCTGCCTTCGGCTCAGGTCATGATCTCGGGGTCCTGGGATCGAGCCCCATGTCGATCTCCCTCTCTCTCTCCCTCTGCCCTCTGCTCGTTCTCTCTCTTTCTTTTTCTCTCAAGTAAATAAATAAAATCTTTAAAAACCCAACAAAACAAAGAATAGCCCTTTTGCACATCAAGCACCCCGTAACCGGTTCTGGCTCTCCTTCAGGAGGGTCTGGCCTTTTTCACCTTGCAACCACAAGATGGATGGTTCGGGGTTTTAAGCACAGACATTCAGTAAACAGTGCAGCCTGTCCCTCCTGAGGGCCGCAGCCGGTGAGAGAAGGCTGTCCACAGGAGGGAGGGAGCCCTTCAGTCGAGGTTCTGCGACTGGCCAGAATTTCTTCATGGAATCCCTTTGAGGAGTCACTCTGAAAGCGTGTGGTTTATTTATCTATTTTATTATTATTTTTTAATTTAAATTCAATTAGCCAACACATAGTACATCATTAGTTTGAGATGTAGTGTTCAACGATTCATCGGTTGCATATGACACCCAGTGCCCCATGCAGTAAGTCCCCTCCTTAATGCCCATCCCCCAGTTACCCCATCCCCCCACCCCCCTCCCTTCTGTAACCCTCAGTTTGGTTCCTGGAGTCCAGAGTATCTCTTGGTTCGTCTCCATCTCTGATTTCTTCCCATTCAGTTTTCCCTCCCTGTGTGGTTTATTATTATTATAATCGGGAACTTGATAAAAATACTATTTCTTTGTCTATAAATCCCAGAAGTCCGACTTTTCTGTCATGTTGTCTTCATCTCTCTGGAAACAAATGTAAAAGAAGAACTCAGTGCAGAGATGGAATGAGAATTTATCCTTAGAGATAATGTGGCCAATAATATTTAGAAAGTTGTATAATAATTTACAAGCCATATGGCCGTGGTTGGGGGCTCAGCTGGGGTGAGGCTTTCTTATCCTCTCTAGCCGAAAGAACAGAATCAGGGTGTAGCAGAGCGTGGTGAGCAGCGCTGGATCCTTGCTGCGGAGGGGAACTGACTGGTCCCTAGGACCTTGGTTACTGGACATCAGATGCTGCCAAGTGCTCTTTCTGAACGAAAGGTAATTACAGTATCTAATAGCAACTCCAGGAAGTGCACATCCTACAACTTTTCCCTTCCCTCTGGCTAATAGAAATGCACAAGCAAAACCATCCATCTCCTCCACGGATAAGGACTGCTTTGGGCAACATCCCTGAAGCCCCAGTCCCTCGAGACACCATTTACATGGTGAGAACGTGGAAGAGGAGACAAGGCTTGAGAGCAGGAGAGAAAGGAGAAGCAAAGGTAAGAGGGAGGGTGGGGAGAAGGAGAACCACTTACGCACTCCTGGTCCAAAGAGCCAGTGTCCTGGAGGGCCGGGCGGAGGGTCAGCGTGTGTTCCATCCTCAGAGAAAAGTGCAGCCTCCCCTGATCCAGGATGGACATAGCGCTTGTCAGGATTCGGCTGCCGGCGCCTGCGAGTGAATTTTGTTTCCTTCCTGCGTTAAGATCTTTGAAGACACCTTTACCTTAGGAGGACGAAGGTTGGGAAAGAGAGTCCCAGGGACCAGCACTTCCGTAGACTCCACGGCTCTTGTCCGTGTCCTCTGAGTCTCCAAGTACCTCCCATTTCCTCCCACTTCCAATACGTGGCCCAAGGGGCCCCCCATTTCTTCACATGGTGACTTTGTCCACAGTGAGCCGCAGCAACAAGCCAGCTGTGGTGGGCAGATCTGCGTGGAGCTGTCACTCTGCTACTGACCACGGGGCCACCGTGCCACGTGCGGTGCCCTCCACCGGTTAAAGCCCAGAGCCAGGGTGCTGGCTGCACCTGGAGGGGGAGCAGGTGCCTTCCCCCTCACTGACCAACCTCCCCCCAGGGGAGCAGGGCACCCTGGGCGCAGGGGCTCCGTTTTGATTCCACTCTCTGTGAGGCTCCATGTCTGGATTTAATGTGGTCGTTACGGTGCCTCCTGTTTGTGCAGAGGTCCCTGGTGACCTCTCTGCCCAGAGAGCCTCGTTCCACGGCCCTCGGCTTTGGCTCTTGCCTGCGCCTCACTGCAGCCCTGCATCCAGACACGCATCCTGCAGCGTCTTCTCCAAAGGTCATGTTTAAAGCAGGAATAGGAACGATCGTAGGACAGTAATGATCACTTTACCTGACCTTTGGTTCCTTATTTATAAAATGCAGAATCCGGAGTGGAATTGGCCCTCATGGGGGATCCCTGTATTTAATATTTGAATTTATAACCAGAAGATTTAGTTCAGTGTTAGCTTTTGTACATCACCTATATGACCTTGAAGGAGCTGCTTACATGTTCCTCAGATGTTTGGGGAAAATGCAAAATATAAAAAAGGACAAAATTCTAGATGAATCATCACCAACAACTGAATAAAAACACACTTATTTCATAATACCAAATAGGGTTTACTCAGGCATACCAAAATGACAAATGGAATTTCTGAATTTCTCACTCTGGGAATGTCTCTGAATAAAGTGGAGAAAATTGGTGATAGCTAGTTTGAATAGCAAGAAATTTCTGGAAGGAAAGCAAACCTTAAGTATATGAAACTGATCTCCAAGAGAAAAATGCAAGCTCAAAGCAATTTTATTACTATAAATGTACCTTCTTTTTACAATAGTAATGTGACCATATTACAAACAATACATAAGATAGAGAAGACAAAAATCACCTTGAACAACCCAATCGTCATCAGTGTGGCCGCCACCAATACTTTGGTGTAAATTCTACTGACTGTTCTCTACATTACATGTCGTCTGGTCACACTTACAGTGTACAGGTCGTCTGATATATATTTTCATACTTACAGCTCAATTATAAGCTTACCTCCATATTGTCACATAGGTTTTAAGCTTTGGTCTAGAGGAAGAATGGGGTTTCTCTAATTTCTCTTGTCTGCCTTACAAGTGCATTTCACTTTGCTTTTATGCACCAGCCTACACAGGTGGGGGACAGACGCCCAAACTGAGCACCAGAAGGAGTCAGGGTGTTTGAGCTTCAGGCTGACTCAGCTTCTTGGGGGGCACAGGCAATCTTCGGGCATCCCCTCCTTTCTCTGGGCGCAGTGCCGGTCTGGCCTGGTGCCTGTGAGGGTGCTCTGCTGGCCCCCCCCCCCGGCTCTCCCGTCTCCTCAGCCCTCTTCTCAGCAGCACGGGCTCCCTGGTTACCTGCAGACATCGAGGAGCCTCTGTCTGTGTACCCAGGGCTCACCTAAGGGCGCCGCTGGGACCCCCCCAGAGCCCAGCCTGCAGAGTCGGAAGGAGGAGAATGCCCTGTGAACTCCTGTCCTTCGGCTTCCTTGCTCCTGGTTCCAGAGGCCTCTCCTGGGCGGGTAGAGCTGCCTTACTGTATCCCGAGCCCATCACTTTGCAGAAACCTTTCCAGGTCTGGCCGTTTGGTAAGTTAAGAAAAACTCAGGGGATTTAACAACAAATACGCACGTGGATGTTTGTTGTGTGTGCGTGTGCATATGCATCTCTGTGTGTGTACGCGTGTGGACGCACACCTGCTTGTAAGTTTACATATTTATCTTCTCACAAATGTGACCTCAAACATCTTGTGTCTCATTCCTCTGCCTCTGCCGCAGCCCCTCCCCTGAGGCATGTGGCAGCTTCTGCCCAAGGCTGGGAACCATCACAGGACAGAAAGCAGAGGGGTTAGCACACTCGTGGAACCCACTTCTGAATGATCTCTGCCCTTTACCTCTCCCGCAGTACTTGCCTTACTGTTTCGTGTTTGCTAGAATGTGTGCAGCAGGGGGTGGGCTGCGTGGGGGCCTCGGGGGAAGGTGCAGAGTCGTCTCCCTGTTGCGCAACAAACACGAGGCTCAGTTTGTCATCTGTGGGAAGACGGGCCTCCCCTGAGACCAGCATCTTCCTCAGCAGGAGGGGAAATCAGCTGATTCTTCCCGTGAGGCACGGAGGACCAAATGGGAGAAGACAGTCGCTCTGTCCAAAGAGGACGATCAGGAGGTCCGGGTACAGTTCGATATTCCGGCCCCTTCGATCCCGGGGCACTCTTTCTGAGGTGGGTGTGGAAGGGGGTGTGGGATGAAACTCAGGTGAAAACGTCCTGCTAATGCTGCAGAAATGGATGAAATGTTAGTCACCATTGCAGAGGCTCCTAGATTCCTTCTGGACTATTCCTCTTTATGTAAGGTACATTGAGCATCTTACAGTTACTGTCAGGAGCCATCTAGGTGCCTGGGAGCATCACTTCTGCAGGGACACACAAAGTGAATATCAGGCAGTTCCTCTAAATGCTTCCAGAACCCCGTTTCCAGTCTAACCCCATTCCACATGTCGATCTCCGTTCCTTTCACATCATGCTGCGAGGCCAGCGGGGAGCCGTGGTCTCTCTTCTGCTCACTCCTGGACAGCATGGGCATAGCACCTGGCACACCGTTCGTGTGTGCCCCAGGGCTTAGCAGCTGAAGCCTCCACTCCAACACTTGCACTGACCAGCCGGCACACATGTGCACCTGTCTTCTAACCTCTTGTTCCAAAGCCTGTGCTAAATGCCTTCTAATAGGTGTTTCTGTCTCAATTGCCATGCCAGCCCCGAAAGGGCTAAACAGATGTCATCGAGCCCTGCCTCAGAAGTGCAAGAGGGGCTGGACCCCCACCCAGCGTGGACACGTGGCTCCAGGGCTCCTCCTGCACAGCATGCAGCCTCCCCTTCAGGAGAACCGTGTCTCCAAAGCCGAGCTATCGTCAAGAGATGGCCAGACTTCGTTATGTCCTTATGTGCCTGCTTATCTGACTTCCAGACCTTTTGTGTTCCTCGATTCTGAGGCTGATCTGGCCCACGTCCGCACTGTGGGTCCAAGGCCCCTTTCCTCTGGAAGCCCCGTGTGGGGGACCCCAGGTACTGTGAAATCAAGCTCTGTGGGGTTGCCCACAAGCTTGCTTCCTCAGCACTCCCTCAGAAGCTACTACTATTTGGGTCCTTA
The DNA here is from genome assembly GCF_002201575.2 of Neomonachus schauinslandi. Lineage (NCBI taxonomy): Eukaryota > Metazoa > Chordata > Mammalia > Carnivora > Phocidae > Neomonachus > Neomonachus schauinslandi. The sequence goes on from NC_058412.1 coordinate 327,333, forward strand.
TCACCCTTTGCCTGGACTGTCCCCCAAATGGCATCAATATCTTCCCACTGCTCAGTTCTCTCTAGTTTATCTGATAAAATATACACAGTACAGCTATGATCACGTCATTCCCTTCTCAAAACATCACTGACTTCCAATCCCTTTTAAATATAAATATAACCCGACTCCAAAGTTGTTCTCAGGGGCTTTAGCCACCTTTTGAACTTATGTTTTCTCTACTTCCCTTTAACTATTGTGCACTTTGTTAAACAGAGCTATTTACACAGCTACGTACGTCTCCCACATATTCCCTCCTTGGGAAGACTCTATCTATTCTTCAAAGGCCAGGTCACGTCCTTCCCTCACAAAGCCTTCACTGGCCCTGTCCTGCATCACCTGGCACTTTCCATCTTGCATGCATGGCACCTGGGGACCGGTCTCTTCGACATCACATTGGGTTCCCTGCACCCAGCACGGTGCCTTGTGGGGTTGGCACCTGCAAGCTGGGCTAAATGGGTTGTTTCTTTTACTTTGGTCTCATTTACTGTTTTGGGAGAACAGTGTGTCTGCTTAATTAGTCTATACTGCTACATTTTAGATGTCCAGCTTCCAAGCGGGGGTATTAAGTCAATCACTTATGTCTTGGTGACAGAGCTATGCCTCAGCGGCCTCTCAGCTGAGCAGTATCCAGCATCTAAAAGCAGGAACAGATGCTTAGGCTGGGCTGCCATGGAGACGAATGTTCTCTGATCCTCTCTGTGAAGAATGACTTCAGGGTTGCTGGTTATAGAAATGAATGTTTTTAGTCAACAGTGCATCTCAGCCTCCAACATAAGAAAACCCTATTTCCAGTGCCATGCCCGTCTGAAGCACCAATTAGTTTTGCTTCCAAAATCAGTTGTGTTGCCACCAAATTAAATTGGCTGTGAAATAATGGTATCTGCCAACATGTGGGCTTTTGGTTAATTATTATCTTTTTATAAAAGACCTATGCTTTAATTGATACATTTTCTTTTACTTAAGCCATTAATGATGTGCTATTCTGGCCTTGTCATCAGGTAGCTCTGCAAATAGTGTATTTTTGGAATGATAATAAATGGCATTTGAAAAGTGTTAATGCCAATATCTTCATTGCCCTAAGAGAGTCAAAAACTAATTAAAAAAGGAATGAACACCATCATAGAGTCACATGGGTTGAAGCTGAGTTTGGTAAGGAACTATGGAAAATTAAAACTGAGCTTTTAAGTTTTGGCTTTAATAGAATTGTGCTTTTGGAGATGGTGGGTCAACTGGGACGACAGAGATTTTTTTATCCTCTTACTAGTAAAAAAAAAAAAGTTTTCTCTTTCCAATGAATAACTAGAAGGGAAGTCTGTTCTTTAGTAGACAAGTATATATGGACTGAATATTAGTGTCCCCCCAGGTTCATAAGTTGAAACTCTAACCCCCCAGTGTGATGGTATTTGGAGCTGGGTCATGCTGTTGGGGCCTTTGTGATGGGATTAGTACCCTTCCCAGAGAGCTCTGTCTCCCTGAACAAGGAGGCGGTCATGGGAGCTCACAGCAAAACGGCAGCCTCAGAATGATACCCACCTTCCCGGTACCTGGATTGTGGACTTCCAACATCCAGAACTAAATGTGAGAAATAAATTTCTAGTTGTTTAAGCTGCCCAGTCTATAGTATTTTATTGTGTCAGCCCCAAATCCCTGTGACAGATAACTTAGAAAGTTACTCATTAAAATTCTGAATGCAAAGAGTAACAATGAAAATTAAAATGATCTCCATAAAATGACATGTGTGTTACTCAGTTTAACAAGACATTTGCAGATACAGTATCAAGAATCAATTATCTTGATTCTTTCATAAATTTTGGGTAAAATAGGGCAGATCGATTTATCTCTGCTTTGTACATGAAGAGACTGAGGAATGCAGTGTTGGCGACCTGCCCAAAGCTATTCATTTTATATTGTGCCCTATCTTCCTGCTCACTGAAGCCAAATCACTAGGCCCTAGGCACTGCATGGACAATCTATCAGTAGGAACTAAAGGAGGGCTCAGTTAAATGAATTATGCACATGCAGGCATTCAGTTGGCATGCAAAAATGAACTGGGATGTTTCAAATAATTTTTTTATTGTTATGTTAATCCCCATACATTACATCATTAGTTTTAGATGTAGTGTTTCATGATTCATTGTTTGTGCATAACACCCAGTGCTCCATGCAGAACGTGACCTCTTTAATACCCATCACCAGGCTAACCCATCCCCCCACCCCCTTCCCCTCTAGAACCCTCAGTCTGTTTTTCAGAGTCCATCGTCTCTCATGGTTCGTCTAGCCCTCCAATTTCCCCCGCTTCATTCTTCCCCTCCTGCTATCTTCTTCTTCTTCTTTTTTTTTTCTTAACATATATTGCATTATTTG
>NC_058412.1:330135-345680 GCF_002201575.2 Neomonachus schauinslandi
TGACTGTTTCCTTTGCTTTGCAAAAGCTTTTTATCTTGATGAAGTCCCAATAGTTCATTTTTGCCCTTGCTTCCCTTGCCTTTGGCAATGTTTCTAGGAAGAAGTTGCTTCGGCTGAGGTCAAAGAGGTTGCTGCCTGTGCTCTCCTTTAGGATTTGGATGGACTCCTGTCTCACATTGAGGTCTTTCAACCATTTGGAGTCTATTTTTGTGTGTGGTGTAAGGAAATGGTCCAGTTTCATTCTTCTGCATGTGGCTATCCAATTTTCCCAACACCATTTGTTGAAGAGACTGTCTTTGTTCCATTGGACATTCTTTCCTGCTTTGGCAAAGATGAGTTGACCATAGAGTTGAGGGTCCATTTCTGGGCTCTCTATTCTGTTCCATTGATCTATGGGTCTCTTTTTGTGCCAGTACCATACTGTCTTGATGATGACAGCTTTGCTTTTCTTTTTCAACATTCCTCTGGCTATTCAGGGTCTTCTCTGGTTCCATACAAATTTGAGGATTATTTGTTCCATTTCTTTGAAAAAAGTGGATGGTATTTTGATGGGGATTGCATTGGATGTGTAGATTGCTCTAGGTAGCATTGACATCTTCACAATATTTGTTCTTCCAATCCATGAGCATGGAATGTTTTTCCATTTCTTTGTGTCTTCCTCAATTGATTTCATGAGTATTTTATAGTTTTCTGAGTACAGATCCTTTGCCTCTTTGGTTAGATTTATGCCTAGGTATCTTCTGGTTTTGGGTGCAATTGTAAATGGGATTGACTCCTTAATTTCTCTTTCTTCTGTCTTGTTGTTGGTGTATAGGAATGCCACTGACTTCTGTGCATTGATTTTATATCCTGCCACTTTACTGAATTCCTGTATGAGTTCTAGCAGTTTGGGGTGGAGTCTTTTGGGTTTTCCACATAAAGTATCATATCATCTGCAAAGAGTGAGAGTTTGACTTCTTCTTTGCCAATTTGGATGCCTTTTATTTCTTTTTGTTGTCTGATTGCTAGGACTTCTAATACTATGTTGAATAGCAGTGGTGATAGTGGACATCCCTGCCGCATTCCTGACCTTAGGGAGAAAGCTCTCAGTTTTTCCCCATTGCGAATGATATTTGCTGTAGGTTTTTCATAAATGGCTTTTATAATATTGAGGTATGTACCCTCTATGCCTATACTCTGAAGAGTTTTGATCAAGAAAGGATGCTGTACTTTGTCAAATGCTTTTTCTGCATCTATTGAGAGGATCCTATGATTCTTGTTCTTTCTTTTGTTAATGTATTGTATCATGTTGATTGATTTGCGGATGTTGAACCAACCTTGCAGCCCAGGGATAAATCCCACTTGGTCGTGGTGAATAATCCTTTTAATGTACTGTTGGATCCTATTGGCTAGTATTTTGGTGAGAATTTTTGCATCCATGTTCATCAGGGATATTGGTCTGTAGTTCTCCTTTTTGATGGGGTCTTTGTCTGGTTTTGGGATCAAGATAATGGTGGCCTCATAAAATGAGTTTGGAAGTTTTCCTTCCATTTCTATTTTTTGGAACAGTTTCAGAAGAATAGGTATTAATTCTTCTTTAAATGTTTGGTAGAATTCCCCTGGGAAGCCATCTCGCCCTGGGCTTTTGTTTTTTGGGAGATTTTTGATGACTGCTTCAATTTCCTTAGTGGTTATAGGTCTGTTCAGGTTTTCTATTTGTTCCTGGTTCAGTTTTGGTAGTTGATACATCTCTAGGAATGCATCCATTTCTTCCAGGTTATCTAATTTGCTGGCACAGAGTTGCTCATAATATGTTCTTATAATTGTTTGTATTTCTTTGGTGTTGGTTGTGTTCTCTCCTCTTTCATTCATGATTTTGTTGATTTGGGTCATTTCACTTTTCTTTTTGATAAGTCTGGCCAGGGGTTTATCAATCTTGTTAATTCTTTCAAAGAACCAGCTCCTTGTTTTGTTGATCTGTTTTACTGTTCTTTTAGTTTCTATTTCACTGATTTCTGCTCTGATCTTTATTATTTCTCTTCTCCTGCTGGGTTTAGGCTTTATTTGCTGTTCTTTCTCCAGCTCCTTTAGGTGTAGAGTTAGGTTGTGTACTTGAGATCTTTCTTGTTTCTTGAGAAAGGCTTGTATTGCTATATACTTTCCTCTCAGGACTGCCTTTGCTGCATCCCAAAGATTTTGAATAGTTGTGTTTTCATTTTCATTGGTTTCCATGAATTTTTTAAATTCTTCTTTATTTCCTGGTTGACCCATTCATTCTTTAGTTGGATGCTCTTTAACCTCCATGTATTTGAGTTCTTTCTGACTTTCCTCTTGTGATTGAATTCTAGTTTCAAAGCATTGTGGTCTGAAAATAGGCAGGGAATGATCCCAGTCTTTTGGTACTGGTTGAGACCTGATTTGTGACCTAGGATGTGATCTATTCTGGAGAATGTTCCATGGGCACTTGAGAAGAATGTGTATTCTGTTGCTTTGGGATGGAATGTTCTGAATATGTCTGTAAAGTCCATTTGGTCCAGTGTGTCATTTAAAGTCTTTATTTCCTTGTTGATCTTTTGCTTAGACGATCTGTCCATTTCAGTGAGGGGGGTGTTAAAGTCCCCCACTATTATTGTATTGTTGTCGATGTGTTTCTTTGCTTTTGTTATTAATTGCCTTATATAATTGGCTGCTCCCATGTTAGGGGCATAGATATTTACAATTGTTAGATCTTCTTGTTGGATAGACCCTTTAAGTAGGATATAGTGTCCTTCCTCATCTCTTATTACAGTCTTTGGTTTAAAATCTAATTTGTCTGATATAAGGATTGCCACCCCAGCTTTCTTTTGGTGTCCATTAGCATGGTAAATGGTTTTCCACCCCCTCACTTTCAATCTGGGGCTGTCTTTGGGTCGAAAATGAGTCTCTTGCAGACAGCATATCGATGGGTCTTGTTTTTTGATCCAATCTGATAGCCTGTGTCTTTTGATTGGGGCATTTAGCCCATTTACATTCAGGGTAACTATTGAAAGATAGGAATTTAGTGCCATTGTATTGCCTGTAAGGTGACTGTTACTGTATATTGTCTGTGTTCCTTTCTGGTCTATGTTGCTTTTAGTCTCTCTCTTTGCTTAGAGGACCCCTTTCAAGATTTCTTGTAGGGCTGGTTTTGTGTTTGCAAATTCCTTTAGTTTTTGTTTGTCCTGGAAGCTTTTTATCTCTCCTTCTATTTTCAGTGACAGCCTAGCTTGATATAGTATTCTTGGCTGCATATTTTTCTCATTTAGTGCTTTGAATATATCCTGCTAGTCCTTTCTGGCCTGCCAGGTCTCTGTGGATAGGTCTGTTGCCAATCTAATGTTTCTACCATTGTAGGTTACAGATCTCTTCTCCCGAGCTGCTTTCAGGGTTTTCTCTTTGTCTATGAGACTCGTAAGTTTTACTATTAGATTTTGGGGTGTTGACCTATTTTTATTGATTTTGAGAGGGGTTCTCTGTGCTTCCTGGATTTTCATGCCTGTTTCCTTCCCCAAATTAGGGAAGTTCTCTGCTACAATTTGCTCCATTATACCTTCTGCCCCTCTCTCTCTTTCTTCTTCTTCTGGGATCCCAATTATTCTAATGTTGTTTCATCTTATGGTATCGCTTATCACTTGAATTCTGCCCTCGTGATCCAGTAGTTGTTTATCTCTCTTTTTTCTCAGCTTCTTTATTTTCCATCATTTGGTCTTCTATATCACTGATTCTCTCTTCTGCCTCATTTATCCTAGCAGTTAGTGCCCCCATATTTGATTGCACCTCATTAATAGCCTTTTTGATTTCGACTTGGTTAGATTTTAGTTCTTTTACTTCTCCAGAAAGGGTTTCTCTAATAACTTCCATGCTTTTCTCAAGCCCAGCTAGTATCTAAAGTGATGATTCTGAACTCTAGATCTGACATCATACTAATGTCTGTATTGAGTAGGTCCCTGGCAGTCGGTACTACCTCTTGTTCTTTTTGTTGAGGTGATTTTTTCCATCTTGTCATTTTGTGCAGAGGAGAATAGATTAATGAGAGAACAAAATGCTAACAGGGTAACAACGTTCCCAGAAAATATACTCTAAACAAATCAGAAAAGACCTGAAGCAGTGGGAAAAGAAAGGGAAAGAGAGAAAACAGAAAAAGGAAAAGAAAAAGATAAAGATAAAAACAAACAAAAACAGAACAAAACAAAACAAAAAAACAGAATGTGATCAAATATGATCAGGCTGGTATATAGATCAGTGCCACACACTAGATTTTGGGTGTATTTGGTCTGTTAGAAGAAAGTGCCTCCTAAAATTTTAAAGAAAGAAAAACTTATATATGTACAAAAATAAGGTTTGATATGATGAAGGGATGGAATATGACTGTAAAGATGGAAATTATAAAAAATTTTATAAAAGGAATTGATAAGAAGTTGTTTGAAAAAAGAAAGAAGAGGATTTAAAAAAAAGAGAGAAGAAAAAAAAGGGGGAGAGAATGTGATCAGGCAGGGGAGTAAAAAAAAACCCATACAATAGAGATTTAGGGTATATTTTGATCTGTTAGAAGAAACTATCTCAAAATTTTAAAGAGAGAACAACTTATATATATATATGCCAAAAATACAGGTAACTACTATGAAGGGATAGAATATGACTCTAAAAATTAAAAATAAAAATGTTTTTTTAAAAAAGGGATTGATAAGATGTTGGTTGAAAAAGGGAAAAAGAAAAATTCAAAAAAAAAAAGTTAAAAAAAGAATTACCTTTGAAAGACTACACAATCATGGTAAAAAAGCCATGGATTCTATGTGCAGTATTCCCCTAGCGCTGGAGTTCTGCTGTTCTCATTGATGGGTAAACTTGGTCTTGGCTGGCTGTTCTCGCTGATCTTCTGGGGAGGGGCCTGTTGCCGTGGTTTCCAAATGTCTTTGCCGGAGGCGGAAGTGCCCCCCCCTTGCTGGTCTGGGCTAAGTAATCTGCTCGGGTTTGCTCTCCGGGGCTTTTGTTCCCTGCGAGCTTTCCGTACAGCTTTGGAGGCGGAGAGTGAAAATGGCGGCCTCCCAATCTCCGCCGCGGAGGAGCCGAGAACTCGGGGTCCCGCTTCTCAGTGAGCCCCCAGAGAAAAGCCGTCAGTCACTCCCGTCTCCCCGGTCTCCGGCCGCAATCTGTGCTCACCCAGCCTGTGACCGCGCGTTTCTATCTCTGGCACCCGATCGTGTGTGGAGTCTCCAAACCCAGCAGATCCCTGCGGTGCACTCCCGCGCGGCTCCTCCCGGGGGAGGAAGGTGAGTCTCCCCGGATCTGCCGCTTGTTGGGTCCCTGCTGGAGGAGCAGGGGCCCGACTGTGCCGCGGATCACGGTTTATGGCCACCCCGAGCTGAGAGCCCGCGCCTGGGCTCCGCCTCTGCAGCCGGCTTCCCTGCTCCGTTACCTGGGAGCTCTGCCGCACTCAGGCACCCCCGGTCTTCCTGTGAGCCCGAGGGTCCTGAGACCACACTGTCCCGGAGGGTTCCACCCCCCCGCTTAGCCACCAGAGTGACGTCCCTCGGCGGAGCAGACCCTTAAAAGTTCCGATTCTGTGCTCCGTGGTTCTATCACTTGCCAGAAGCGGCCGATGGAGGCCCCCTTCCCCCGCCATCTATCCTCACGAATATCGCCTCGGATTCACTTCTCCGCACGTCCTACCTTCCAGAAAGTGGTCGCTTTTCTGTTCAGAGAGTTGTTGCTCTTCCTTTCTTCGATCTCCTGTTGGGTTTGTAGGTGTTCAGAACGGTTTGATCCCTATCCAGCTGAATTCCCGAGACCAGACGAAATCCAGGTCTCCTACTCCTCCGCCATCTTGCTCCGCCCCCCCCAAATAATTTTTGATAACAAGGTACAGTGGTTGTCTTTTACATGTTTTATGTCTTGTACCTTTTTCTTTTGAAAAATTTAATCCCCACCTTGTTTGTGTGTGTGTACATATACATGTGTATTCTATTGATTTATTGCTATATCTTTTCAGTGAAGAAGTTATACTTTAATTGCAAGTACTCTTGATTAAACATAACTATTGAATTATGAAATAATTCACCTCACTATGTGACACTTGGAAAACTCAGAATGTATTAAAAGAGAAGAAAAAGAAAAATAGAGAAAAATAGGGAAGGAAAACTAGCCATGAATTAATTCTCACCCTAGAGCAGCTCCGGGAAAAGCTCTGGTATGTTTACCTCCAATCAATGCCACCTCTACGACTGGTGTTTCTAGACTCAGCAGTTCATCCCAGTCCCCAGTTTGCACACGGGCACGTCCACTGCCAACTCTCAGCCTCCCTCCTCCATCACGGTCTGCTCTTCCAGGCTGTCCCCCTTCGCTTCATTTCTCCCTAGCCTCTAAGTGCTGGGTTCATGGGATTCCATCCAGGGGCCTCTGTTCTTCCGTAGCAACATTTCCCTGCATAATCTTATCTACTGCTGTTTCAAATGCCACCTTCATGTTGAAGACTCCTCTGTGTTTACATGTCCAGGCAGACACCCCCAGGCTCACATCAGCAAGTGTCTCCTCAGCATTTGCTCCTAAGTGGCAGTTCAAACTCGGCAGTTGTCCATTCTCATGCTCCCGCAAACCTGTTCAGCCTGAACTTGTCACTTCTCAACCAAAGTCAACTGCAGATTTTTCTAGTGTTGAGGACAAATGTTTCGTGTGATGGGTGATTCTTCTCTCTCCCACAGCTCCCTCCAAGCAGGAAGCCCCTTGCTTCTGGCCCATGTATCCAGCATCTGAGCACTTTGACCTTCTTGATCATCACACTAGTAAGAGAGGCTGTGGTCTCTCTCCCTTTCAACTTTGTATTGAAGTATAACATAAATAAATACAACTGTACCAATCCCAAGGACAGCTCACTGAATGATCTCAGAGTGAGTGCACAGCAGGACCCCCACTCAAGTTCAGGAAATAGGACTTTTCAGTCCCCAGAAATTGATTAGGGGCTCGTGCCCCTCCCCGTTGCTAGCCTCCCATCCCCTCCCCAAGTTACCACTCTTGATTTCTAACACTGGAGATGGGTTTTGAACTTTATATAAACATAATCATTAAAATATATTGCTGGTGTCTGGCTTCTTTTGCTTGACATTCTAGTTGTGAGGTTTATCTTTGTTGTCACATGTAGCTGTGATTTGTTCCTTCTTATCACTACATAATATTGCATCGAATGTTTATATCGCAATTTGTTTATTCACTCTATCGTTGGTGGGTGTTTGGATTATCTCCAATTTCAGACTGTTACGAATTATACTGCTGTGAATATTCTTGTCCAAATATTTGCACGTGTGTCCTTGCTCTGAGGGCATGTGTCTCTGGAGTGAAGCTGCTGATGCACGGTGGCGTTCAATGTTTGTCAAGAGTGTCAGGCGGTTTTCAGACCTGCTGTGTGCATATCTCTGCCCCTCTGCTGGTAGGAGTTCTTTATATATTCTGAATATAACTCTTTTTTCTGGTTCTAAGTGCTCCAAATATTTTCTCCCATGCTCCTTTAAATTGTTTCCTCTCTTGCTGTTGTCTCTCTGTGAACACAGTTCTTAATTTTAATATAGTTTGACTAATAAATCACTTCCTTTATGTTTAGTGTTCGTATGTCTTGTTAAATGTTTCCTAACCCAGCCTGAAGATATTTACCAGGATTATCCTCCAGATCTTCATTTTTTCCACCTTTCCTATTTTAATCTACTTCTACTTAGGATATATTTTGTGTATGCCATTTTGTCATAGGATGAGTGTCCAAGGATGGTTCACTGTGTGTTCTCCCTTCTTTCCCATCACTTGGTCTGTCTACCTCCAAGCATATGTTTTACTGTCTTCATGTTAGACGGCAGCTTCATAGTAAGTCTACCAAGTGCCTTTTCTTTATGCCTCTTCTTCAGAATTGTCTTATCTACTCTTGGCATTTTCAAATAAATTTCAGATTTAAAAAAATTGCAACATACACAAGCACAAGTCCTGATGGCATATTAATTGATAATTCACTGAATCTACAGAATTATTTGGGAATAGTTGACATCTTTACAACATTGAGTCTCCCTCCATTTATTTTATTTTATTTTTCCAAGGGGAGCAGACGCAGCTGCCCTTATTAGGGGCCGTGAGCCAGCTGACTTCAGTCAAAGGCCATGCACTTGATGTTGGTGTCGCCGTCGGCCGCCAGGTAGTTGATGGCCTCCAGGTTGAGGTGGTCGGGGGACTTGAGTGTGCATTCTTCTGGCAGCTTAAGGGTCAGGTCGGCCTGGCCGAAGGAGCGGCACACCCACATGACAGCTCCTGGCTGGGGGAGAGGCATGCTCCGCGGCTCGGCACGCCAGGCCCGGTCACCCTGGCTGTCACACATGGCGGTGCCGGTGTCCCCGTACACATCGAGGCCAGGGTTGGCATGTGGGCACAGGTTGGAGCTGTCTTTGCCCCGGCTCAGCTCAGGGCTCTCAGCTTCACAAGCACTCCGAGGCACTTCCCAGGTGGGAGATTCAGACCACAAGCCACGACCGAGGACAGGAAGGTGCTCCTGCAGGCTGGGGGACCCGCGGTCGAAAGACTCCGCCAGAGAGATCGCCCTCCATTTAGCATTTAACTAAACACATAACTTCATTAATTTCCTGATTAGTGGCCATGCATACGTTTTGTAGATTTCTTCTATGTATTTAACATTTTGTGGTATTTTGGGATGCTATTCTCTTTTCTGTTCTGTCTTATAGAAATAAAATTAGTTTCAAAACACTTTTTTTGGATTTCCACATATAGCCTGTCTTCTGCATATAATGACAATACATGTTTTCAATCTGCTCATCATCTCTGAGTTACCCTTTATTGCCTTTTTGAGTTGCCTGGGATTTCCAGGACCACGTTGGGCGTCGATATGACTGTTGCCATCATGGCATTAGAGCTTTCGACTCCTCACTGACAGGAGTAATGCTTGTGGTGGGTGTTCTGTCTTTCTTTCCCGATGACATCCTTTAACATATTATATACTTCCTTTGATCTGTTGTTTGCTAAAAGGTTTTTTTTCTTTATCATGTACGAATGTTGACTTTCATGAAATATTTGCCTCCATCTTTTGGGGAGATTATGTACATTTTCTCAAAAGCCAGGGAATCTAGCAGGGCCCCTCATCTATGGCAGGTCATGGACTCCAAATTTTGTGCCAAATGATGAAAAAAAATACTAACAAAAGCTTGTCCAAAGACTTTCTACAGCGGAACTCTGGACAGACCAACCCACAAGCCTGTGGAAAGCTTGCTGAGTCAGACATCATCTTGGCATCCGTGGTGCCCCAGGGGAAGAGGCGGCCGCCCGGGGCCCACAAGTACTCAGTGTCTCAGAGGGTCTCTGATCTCTTCATGCACACGCATATACAGAGTTCTGGTCTAGTTCTTTGTCTTTCCCCCATCTTTCTGAGCAAGGGAATTAGTGTACCCATGTAAAACCATCCCATTGCCTTGGGATACAGTTACACACTTCTTTCTCTTCTGTTGAGGTTCATTTCATGTAATTTCTACACTTTAATTTTTTGCTACAGATATATTTTATCTGTGAATTTATAAGGAACTGTAAAATTTCAAAATACCTCATTCTATTCTGTAGAGACAATAATCATCATTGAGCTAGCAAAGACAGGAATTTCTTTGATGAAATGTCCTGTGAATAAATATGATTTTAATCATAAATTTATTCTACATAAATCAGCATGACGGCATTCCTGTCACTTTAGCTCAGTAAGAAATTAGTAAGAAGAGAGCAGGACCTGAATTTTGGGAATTTGCGTGAATCCTGATTCTGCCATGTCTTTGTTTCTGATCCGTAAACTATGGAGAATAATGACTGAATCACAAGGTTTGTGTCAAAGAATAAATGAGAAAAAGGTTTTCAGTGTGAATGGTATAAATATTTTAAAATGGGGTGTTCCAAAATATTTTGCTTGGACCTGAGTTAGTAGGATATACAAAGGGTTCATCACTGATTTCGGAATAGAATTGTTCCCATGACACAGGAAGGGATTACATGTTCAAATGTTTTTCTCTGTTAAGGCTTCCGTGTTATATATGAGAACGAATTGAGAAGCCAACTCTGTAGGGGCTTGCAACATATTAAATCGATGGGTTTGGTGTGTTCTCCTCAGAGCTGGTGAAGCTGCTGAACACAGTCACTCTCTGCCCAGCTTCCTGGGGCGTCCCTGCGGGTGAGGGCCTGGGGCAAGTAACTCAAACTGCTAGGAGAGCAAGTTTTCTAGGATGAAAAAAAAAAGCCGGAGGACAGAGATATTTTCCTCGTTTCTCTAATGTTAGACTTTTGCTATGAGTTTTTTTTTTTTTTTTTAATTTTGGGGGAAGTAGTGCAATTAAAGAAAGAAACCATTTTGCCAAATGTCTAAAAAATGCAGTAGCTCTGCTTAGATATTTTTATGCTCTGATATTAACACTTGATTCAAGGTGACAGGATACATCTTTTGACTCCTCTTCAGTTAATGAATCAGATACTATGGAGCCCAAGGGCGGGGGGTGGGCTTCCTGAATCTCCTGAATGTCTGTTGACCTAAGTCTCCAAGTGTTTGGATGTTTGCAACATGACCAAGGAAACATTCAGTCCAAACCCAAGCCATAATATATTCAACTGATCAAAGGCTGAATGAAAAGAATTGGTGTTTTCATTATTTATCCATTCCACAAATAGTACTTGAATGCCCAAGGTGTCCCAGGTGCTGAGCTAAGTGTAGGGTTTGGAGGAGAGGCCCCGTCACTGCCGGTGGGACTGGGTCTTCGGGGCGCACAGACACGGGATTGCCTTCCTGTGAAGCAATGCTGGGACCTGGAAGCCTGAGGGACCCACTCGGTCTGTCCTGGAAGGAGCTGCAGAAGGCTCCCTGCGGGGATTTAGGCTCGGAGGAACAGGAGGAGTCAGCCACGCAGAACCCTGCAGCTCAGCTCACCTCTGCCGCGGTCCTGCTGATTTGCCTGAGTGTTCCCAGCGCCACGCTCATCACTCGCCTCTCCCACCCCTTGTGAAGCTCGGGCGCAAAGGCCCCGGGATTCAGCAGGTGAGAGCGGAGTGAGGACAAAGTCTCTCTGTAGACTGTGAGTCGTCCAGGGACCAACCACCTCCGCTTGGCTGTGCCCTCAGCTGCGCCTCATGTTAACTGCAGAGTGGGATCACAGATCTCACATGCACGTGCGTGCACACACACACACACACACGCAGAAATGGCGCTCCCATTCCAAACCATAATTCTAAACTGTGTGTCAGCATGGCAGGTGGAAGGTGCGTGAGACCCGTTGGGAACTCGGACTGATTTCTGGCGGCTTCTCCACTGGCCTGCTGTGAGACCAGGGCCGGCTCCTCAGCTCCTCAAAGTCGTAGGCTTCAGTTTCTTTCAATACAATGGGGCTGGTACTACTCACCCTGCAGTGTTGTTAAGAGGACTGAAAATGTCCTTGTTTGAAAAACCACTCTGCATGACACCTGGTCTGAAGAAGCAGCCAAGCAAATGGTGATATAATAATATTTTCATCGTTACTAACGACGTTCACACAAGCACCCGCAGCCCCCACCACCCTTCCCGCTTCTCCACCAGGGAAAACGAAGTTGTCTCATGAAAAATCAAACAGTGGTTTCACAGGCTGTGGAGACGAAATGAGCAGTGTTCACAGCAGTGGCTTACCACCTACTCCCGTTCGGCTTTGGGCAAATGCTTTAGCCTCCCTGGACCTCAGTCTCCCCATCTGTGAAACGGGGAGACTAGCACTTAATCGAAGGGATTCATTCTGAACCAAATGAGGTTACCCAAGAGCAGGTCCTGACATGGTGATCACCCGATGGGAAGCATACAGGTTTTCCTCCCACATGTGTAGGAACCGTGTTACAAACACCACAAGAGGAGATCCAAGCACAGGGACAGGGAAACACGCCAATGTTTCACCTGATGGCCACACCAGAAATATGTCGCATGTTTGGGAATAACGTGGGAGCAATGAAGGCGGGACCCCGGCGTTGCAGTTTGGGGTACCCACAGGCTCAGCTGGGCCACCCGGGGCCTCCTCTGCCTTCACAACGACAGCAAATGGCTCCTTCCTGTCAACAAGATAATGAGCACGACCGGGATGCACGGCCTTCAACACTTCCTAAATGTTTGTTGAATGGACGCGGTACTATCTAAACTACTATCAAAGTGTACTCAGTTTGTCAAAACAACCCTGTGATTCTGGGAATAGTCATGGAGGGATTTCCCTGGAAGCTCTCAGAAAGCCCAGAGAGAGAGGAAGAGAGCGAAAACATGCCTCTGATCAAGTACAATTCACCAGCTTCGGTCAAATTGAAGATCAGAAGAAATGTGTATGTCACCTGATCAGTTCTGAGTATCGAGGGAGGAAAGAACAAGTTTTGGGAAATGGGCGAAACGTGTGGCTGTGTGAGCTCATCCAGTCAGGGGGCCTTCCCGGCCCACCAGGGCCGCTGCCGAGCTATCTCCTCCCGGCCTTGGGGCCGGACCCGGGCAGAGCCGGGTGGCGGCAGGCCTGCAGGCCGAGTGGCCTGGGGTGGCAGGAGCTCGGGGGACAAGCCAGCCACAGCAGGGAAGCTTCCCTCCTGTCGACAGACAGCTGGGGAGCTGGGGGGGACGGACGCCCTGCATCTGGACCTCGTCTTTCTCTTCCAGCAGCTTGGAGACGCTTCCGAGCACAGGCTCTGCTCACAGCTAATTCTGCAGAAGCCTGACTTTCCAGGGAGCCTGGGTGGAGCCGGAGAGCCTGAAATTGACCCCGAGCCAGAGTCCCAGCGACGTGGGAGCAGGACCAACGTGACAGCCTCTCGATTTCTTTCCAGCTCCATCCCCGCCGATGGAGGCCCGGCTCCCGAGCCCTTACCGGTTAGACAGCGAATGGCCTGACCGTAGTTAGCAGAGCCGGTCCTCAAACTGAGGTCTTCCAAGCTCAGACCCTAAGCCAGCGACTGGGTCCAACCCAGACAGCCTGATTTAGAGTTGTCCTGGGGCTGGTGTGTGGGGGACAAAGCCATGAAAAGGCCTAACAATGCTGAGCCGAACGGAGCCAGAGGCCATGGGGTCTTCAGCACAGAAGAGGTCATCCTCCAGCCTGACGTCAGTGAGGACGGCAGTGGGAGAAGGGCAGACAGCTGGGGACTCTGGATCCCAGGCTCAGGTGTAAGGTCTGACCTTCCACATGTCACTTCGCCTCTCTTGGCCATCATGACTCTACACTTAGCAAAGCACGTGGGTTAGAATTTACACTCGTGAGTCTCAAGGAAGGAAGAAGCAAACCCCAGCGTCCAGGACCTGGTCTCGCACAGGGCGGGTGCTTTCCCGTGGCCATCAGCAGCTTCAGAAGACGCAGTATCTGGTCATCAGTCATGGATCGAGACAGAGACAAGAGCCCTTGGCAGTCACACCTGAACAGAAAAAACATGGACATCGTCCAAGCCACAAACTGCCCAGGGCCCCTCTCCTGGACAGAGGGCATGCGAGCTGCATGTCTTTGTCACTCCATCCTCCCTCTCCTGCACGAGATGTTTCGGGGCCCTGCCCCTGGGAGCATCCAGCACAGAGCAGAGTCCTGCTTCCTTAAACCGACTCACCTAAAGCAAGGCGAATGCAACAGTGGGCCCTTCCCAGAACTCTGTCCAACGCTTCTGTGTGGCTAGCGTCCCCCTCGCCGTAGCCATCCATAAGTCCAGCTTGGTCACATGCGGGTGTGCTCCTGGGGCATTTGGCTGGAGCAGGTCAACAATGAAACCACCTTTGATTCTGTTACACATAATGTGCCAGAGAACATGTCCTGAATGTATGTAGCTGTTCCTTGCTAAGGTTTAAGTTAAAAGGATAGGTTCTGTAGTTCAAGAGAAGCTTGTTATTGATCAAGCAAGGTACTATAAAGATAGTTTTGCTTTTTCATTGAGCACAGGTGGTAAAGCTCCTTGGAATCTTCAATCACTGCTTGGATGGCCATGCTTGACTTAATAGGGAGGGAGGCACTTTACCAAATGCAAACAGCAGTAACATGCCGTGAGAAAGGCTGCCAGAGGCATGTTTTGGTAGTTGACATGGCCAATACCGTGTGCGGTGCAGACATCACCATAGATCCAGTATGTCAGCCTTGCTCTCTCCTTCAGACCTCAGGAGTAACTGGGTCCCCCTGTCTCTGGGTCCCGCCAGACAGAACCATCCTGGGAATAAGGGTGGGTCAGCACAGGGAGGCCGAGCTGGGCTTGGCTGCCTCTGGTCTCAGGAGGTCATAGGAGCATGGTTCATGGACAGCATGCAGGAGCACCATTTGATTGTCACAAATGGGTGAGGAGAGGCTGGGGACCTCCAGCACCCTGCCGGGAGCTCTCTTTGCTCAGCTGGCTATGCCAGGAGCCAAGTCTCGTGATGTTGGTCATCACTCACGGGGGCTATGTTTGCATCTTGAGCTGCATTTTCAGAGACCATGTTGTTCCTCCAAAATGGGTCATTAGACAAGACCTTCCCTCATCATGGTGGGCTTCTGGAGAATTCCATAGTGTGTGCAGGCTGGGGCTTGGAAGGGCAGCTTGCAGCTAATGTTTCCTGGGGGACCATCTGCCTCATGCAAGTTCAGTTCCAACTCCAGTGTAGGGCTGCAGGGCTGGGGAAGGAAAGTACATCAGTGATGAATTTGAAGGACAAAACTAAGCTTTGAAAATGTTAAATGCAGATTTTGCAAAAAGCAAGATCTACGAGCTTATGAAGTGCCATGTTTTTATGATCATAAAGCTGTGGATAAAATGCAGCTGCATTTTAAAAACTTGCTGCCCACATTGTCACTCGGTTAACGGACAGCAATTAAATTATATGTTGAACTCAAGTGCTTCCAAAGGAAATAGTTTTCGAATTATTGAACCCATCTTTTGATGATACTGGAAATTAAATCTTTTCAATTTCTTGTAAATGACAGTTTTTTAAAAATAGAATTCTTGCTGAGTTTATGGAATCTTGCTTTTTCCCCCCCCCTGACTTTTTTTTTTTTTTTAATTTCTTTTTAAATCTCCCAAGTTTTAAATGTGGAAGTGTGACTAGGGGCATATATCACTGGTGGCCCAACTGGGTGGGTAGAGATCTGGGTCCAGCGAGAGGGGATTGACACTGAGTAACCCAGGGCCCTTCCTCAGCTCTGGCTGCCGTAACAAAGACCCCAGACAGGGGCTAAACAACAGGGCCTTTGTACCCCTGTCCCATAGTTAGCTTTTTCCTTGCCCTGTCCTGGCACAAGGGGGGCTGAGGAGCCCCCAGAGAGCCAATCCACTGGGTTCTACCCTGATGACCTAGCCACTTCCCGAAAGCTCACCCACATTCAGGCCATAACACCAAAGGTGACTTTTTCCTTTCCTTTTTCTTCTCCTTTCCTTTCCTTTCCTTTCCTTTCTTTCCTTTCCTTTCCCCTTTTCTCCTCTCCTCTCTTTTTTCTTTTCTTCCTTTTCCTTCTTTCTTTCTTTCTCTTTCTTTTTCTTTCTTTCTTTCTTTCTTTCTTTCTTTCTTTCTTTCTTTCTTTCTTTCTTTCTTTCTTTCTTTCTTT
>NC_058412.1:345690-395285 GCF_002201575.2 Neomonachus schauinslandi
TTTCTTTCTTTCTTTCTTTCTTTCTTTCTTTCTTTCTTTCTTTCTTTTTCTTTCTTTCTTCCTTTCTTTCTTTCTTCTTTCTCCTTCCTTCTTCTTAAATTCCTAAAGAAAAAGCAACAGGGAGAAGATCGAAGATGATCAGAGAAAGAGGTGTCTTTGGAGAAGCAAAGCTAATCTAAACACAAACTGAGGCCAGAATGAGCATTATCTGAAAGCTCTCATGCAGGAAATGTGCTAAAATATAAGAGATGCTGTACCCAACAGCATCATGTATATAAATTTATAATAAATTTGGATACATAGAAACATATGTTCATTCAGCATCTATTCAACATGTATTATTTTTATGCAGGAGCATCAGAGATAAAAGGACATATTCCCCTTTCCTGGAGGCCCATAGTCTATGGTGGTGGACGAATTAACAGCCCACCTTAACAGAATGTGGGATGTGGAAGCCTGGTGTCTCACCTGAGACCAAGGGCGTGAGGAAGAATGAATTTATACGCATGGATGTTTTGAGAAGTCATCGATGGGATCTTACTTGAAACAGCACTGAAGAAAATACAAATGTTACTGAAAAGGGCAGAAAGACCTTCAAACAAAGGATCATTATGTACGTGTGCAGAGGTGTGGACTCCCTTCTCTTTGGAGGACATAGGGAGAAGGTGTATCAGTATCTTCCTCCCAGGCAGAACCTGGAGTCAGTGCATTGTGCCCTTTTCCTGCCTCTAACCTGCCCCATCTGTCAGTGGGACCTGCAGTTCTGTCTCCAAAATACCCATGAATCCCGCGGAATCTTCCTCGTCCACACCACAGTGTCCTCTGCATCCACTGTCATCCTCCACGTCCACACTGCACTGCCCTTCTTGTTCACACCTCACTGTCCCCCTCATCAGCAGCGCACCATCCTCCACGTCCACACACACTGTCCTCCATGTCCACACTGCACCATCCTCCACGTCCACACCGCACTGTCCTCCATGTCCACACCCCACTGTCTCCCTTATCCACATCACTCCAGCCTCCATGTCCACACCACACTATCTTCCACGTCCACACAGCACCTACCTCCTTGTCCACACCACACTGTCCTTCTTGTTCACACCCCAACTTGTCATCCTGGTGCTGCTTGTTGCTGCCTGGGGACCAAATAATCTGCTAAGTCTGTCTCCTTCCTTCCTTGAGTCCTTCCCCAGGGAAATACTGAGTCAAACATCCATCACAATTGTGTGGTTCCCCTTTCAGGCCCTTGGGATGCCCTCCTCTTCCTGCCAGGGGCCTCTGTGTCCCCCTGAGCCTCCCTGTCCATCCTGATGGGGTGGTCTGTGGGGTGTGATGCAGCCTCAGTGGGATCTGCAGAGACATGACCCACTCTCTGAACAGTTCCTGCATTCACCCCTTTACAATGACAAGCAAGCTTCTTATAATACAGTTAAATCTTTTGATCTTTTATTTTATCCTTTTTTTTCCAACGTTTTTTAAGTTCAGAGGATTTTCCAAGTTCAGAGATATGACGAGTTATAGTTTCTTCTAGGTTTCATTTTTATCACTTTTTAATTCTTAACTTTTTCATAATATGGCTTTTATTTCCACGTGGTATAAAATGGTGATCTAAATAGGTTTTCCCACCAAACCACTTATTAAAAATACCATAGTCAATCAAGAAAGTTTTCATCAATTTCTTAGTGAAGATCAATTAGAGGCTGATATTGGAACCTGTTATTCTGATTCATAGATTACTACCTATGAGAAAAGTCAGCTCTGCAGAGTTTGTATTATGAAATTGGGTTTCACATTTACTACCAAGTACTTGTAGGTTTTCATAAAGTTTCCAGATAAATAAGTGTTTCATGTCTTTGCTAAATGTAGATTCTTGAAATTATTGTTAAAGTTAATATTTTCAGGCCAGGACTGTACAAAATAGGCAAAAATTGTGTGTAAAATAGACACAGTATATCTGGGTTTGCTTACAGTATAATAAAAAACATAATGGTGTTGTGTTATAACAAGGCGTATTGCTATATGAATAGATTGATCAATAAAACCAAAATGCATCTTGGATTGAAACTGAAAACAAAATTCAGTAAGACTTCATATATCTTAATATATATCTCTTAATATATGTTAATATCTTTATTAATAGATCAGTGCATGTAAAGTTAATATAAACGGTTTGCCTGCAGAACTCTGGAAATGTGTGCATCTCAGACTTCTGCATTTCCCTGCGGAAGGGAAGCCAGTCCAACGAGGCACTGATCACAGCCAAAATACACGAATCTATTTTGTCAGCAGGCTTTTTCAAATAATGTTCTTGGGAATCTAAACATGCGTAACAATCATGTTGCTTTGGGGAAATAATCCGTGCTTCAGACCTTGAAACTACATTCCTGGGGAAAGCTTGTTTCTGAAGCAGTCAGCATCTGTGTTTTATTGGGGTCTTTCCTCCACCTAACTGTACAGCTGGTTTGAGAGAGGAAAAACATCTCATGCAATTGGTCAGATCACAGGGTGAGCAAGCAAATTCACTCGTCTCACCCTTAATCCCGTTCATAGAGGCCAGTGGCTCCTCAGTTAAGTTGGGGTCCTTAACTCATGGAGCACTCACTTCAGGAGAGGGAGGTGTGGTTATTTCGAGGCTAGCTGGCTGCAAACTGTGGAGACTACACTTGTTTCCTACGAAGGTGTAGGATACGCACCTGTAAGCATAGCTGTGTGCTAGTGGGTTTTATAGGTCTCGTCCCCCCACGTTCTAGCACATACCTGCTACATACACATTTTTCTCTACTTTCCGAATGACGACAAAACTCAGAGCCCACTGTCTAGCTTCACGGTCCTGGTGCCTTCCACCATGTCAAGACATCCCTGTGTGTTTGTGGTCACTTCATATGGACTACATATTTTGGAAATAATAACTGAGCTAATTGTGTGACAGACCTTGGTACAATAATTTTTACATGTTTACTTCATCTATTATTTTTATTCAACATATTTTTGTGCTCATTATGCACAACTTATAGGATACATCTTGCATTTTAAAACTACCTCGCAACTGCATGCAAAATGTCTTATTGTCTTTATTTTCTGTTTGTGGTAGTATTTTAAAGAGAGTACAGTTATTTGCATTAAGACAGAGTGATAATAGACAAGCGTCTTAACTTCTGATTCTCAGATTTCTTGTTTGTCAAGAGAGGTGAATGGGCAGGTAGTGCAAGTCCCGCGAGTGCACACCTGGGGCACTCACACACACATGCACGCACAGCTCAGTGTGATCACTGGGTCATTTCTGATTGTGGAGCCCATGCTCCTGGTTGTTAGTATTATTACTATTTTTCATGAGCTCACAAATGGCTGTGGTGGGTAATTGGCAACACTGTCCAAGTGTTTTCCTCCTGCAATGACTTTGCATCTCCTCCCATGGAACCTTGGAGTCTATCCCCATCCCCTAAACCCCTGTGGCCTGGGGTCTATGACTAGATCTAGCTCTAGAGGAGATAGGAGCAGTGTGGGCCAGCTCCAGCCCTCACATGATTCTCTTTTCTTCCTGAGTACTTTGTTATAACCACATGGAAAAGCCTGGCAGGCTTGATGAGTGAAGGAGGTCACTGGCTCAATGGCTTGTACCTACCCCTGGCATCCAGTGTGTGAGGACTCAGCCAGATCAACAAGATTGCTTTCATTAAAAACAAAACAAAACTGTTAGAACTAATAAATGAATTCAGTAGAGTTGCAGGATAAAAATCAGTACACAAAAATCCATTGCATTTCCATACACTAATAATGAACCATCAGAAAGGGAAATTAAGAAAATAATTCCATTTTCAATTACATCAAAAAGAATAAAATACCTGGGAATAAATTTAACCAAGGAGGTGAAAGATCGGTGTATTGAAAACCACAGACACTCATGAAATAAATTGAAGAAGACAAATAAATGGAAAGACATTCCATATACATGGGCTGGAAGAATTAATATTATTAACATGTCCTTACTACCCAAAGCAATATACAGATTCATTGCAGTCCCTATCAAAATTCCAATGGCATTTCTTATAGAAATACAACAAAGAATCTTAAAATTTATATGGAAGGAAACATAAAAGACCCCAAATAGCCAAAGCAATTTTGAGAAAGGAGAACAAAGCTGGAGACATTATGCTCCCCAATTTCAAACTATATGACAAAGCTACAGTAACCAAAGTCATGTGGCACTGGCATAAAAACAGACACATAGATCAATGCAACAGAGTAGAGAACTCAGAAATAAACCCATGTGTATGTGGTCAACAAAGGAACCAAAAATATGCAATTTCTTCAATAAATGGTGTTTGGAAGACTGGACAGCCAAATGCAAAAGAATGAAACTGGACCCCTATCTTAACACCACACACAAAAATCAACTCAAAATGGATTGAAGAACATAAAACCTGAAACCATAAAACACCTAGGAGAAAACATAGATGGTAAGCTCTTTGATGTAGGTCTTGGTGATGATTTTTTAATCTGACAACAGAAACAATAGAGCTTTTCTCGATTCAATGAAACTACACTATGTATAAAGCGTCCTTCAAGTAACATCTTCTTTCATTAAGATGTTTTTGTAAAGATATATGTAGAAGCATATGGGACTAGCCATTTACCTAATTCATTGACACTACGCTGTGAAAAAGAACAAAAATAAATTTTATTTTCCCCTTAAAAAAAGAAAACCACAAAAGTGAAAACAAGTGGGACTACAACAATGTAAAAAAGCTTTTGCACAGCAAAGGAAACCATCAAGAAAATGAATAGGTAACCTACTAAATGTGAGAAGATATTTGCAAATCATTTATCTGATGAGGGACTAATACCCAAAATATATAGAGAACTTACACAGTTCAATAGCAACAAATAAACAATATAATTAAAAATTGGGCAGAAGATGTGAATAAACCTTTTTACAAAGAAGACATACAGATGGCCAACAGATACATGAAAAGATGTTCAACATCACTAATCGTCAGGGAAATGCAAATCAAAGTCACAATGTGATATCACCTCACACCTGTCAGAACAACCATCATTAAATATATGACATAACAAGTGTTGATAGGATGTGGAGAAAGGGGACCCTCGTGCACCGTTGGTTGGAATGCAAACTGGTACAGCCACTGTGGAAAATGGTATGGAGGTTCCACAAAAAATTAAAAATATAACTACTATATGATCCAGCAATTCCACTTCTGACCATCTATCCAAAGAAAATGAAAACACTACTGTGAAGAGATGTATTCTCTTCACTACTGTGAAGAGAAGCCCCCATGCTTGTTGCCTCATTATTTATAATAGTCAACCTAAGTGTCCATCAAGAGATGAGTGGATAATGAAGATGTGATACACACACACACACACACACACACACACACTAGAAAATTATTCAGCCATACAAAGAATAGATCTTACCATTTGTGATTTGTGACAACACAGATGGACCTTGAAAGCATTATGTTCAGTGAAATAAGTCAGACAGAGAAAGACAAATACTGTATGATCTCTCTTATATGTGGAATCTAATATATATGTAGCTAAGCTTAGAGATATAGAGAACAGATTCATTATCCTGTAGCCCTTTCATTACCATGTCCAAGATGGAACTCATCCATCCATCCTTCTGGTTCTGCCTTTTCTTCTCTACCTGTTATCCCGATAAAAAGCAATTATCTTGGTTGTGTGTCAACTATGCTACGCGAAAATAAAAATAAACAAAAAAGGAACTCTCTGGGGGTGCCTAGGGGCTCAGTTGCTTGAGCATCTGACTCTTGATACCGGCTCAGGTCATGATCTCAGGGTACTGTGGATGGAGCGCTGCACTGGGCTCTGCACTCAGGGGAGTCTGCTTAGGATTCTCTCTTCCTCTCCCTCTGCCCCTCCCCCTGTTTAAGCTCTCTCTCTATCTCTCTCTAAAATAAATGAATAAATAAAATCTTTTTTAAAAAAGCAATTCTCTTGGGTACCAGTGTTAAAAACCTTAGAAGTTCCTCCCATGGTTCTTTTCACAGCCCACGTCCAACGGGTCCACGCCCCCTGTGGGACTTGAAGCTCATGGTCCTTCCCTCCTCCTGAGCCTCTTCGTCCTGGGCTGGTGTTGCCTTTCCCACAGCATTCCCTCTCACACTGTCGTGTTCAGGGCAGTCTGCTCCTAGTCACCAGATGCAGCATGTTTTCACACATGGAGCTTCCCTGATGATGCTGGGAAGGCCCATCCTCTTTGTCAGGGTGTGTTTGTCTTTGGAGGTCAAACCCCAATGCTACCCCCTCCAGAAAGCTGTTTCTGTCCCCGCCGAGTGCATTTCCCTCTCTCGTGGGTTCTTATCACCCTCCAAGCCAATCCCCAGAATCATAGTACTGTCTGTGTTGCTGGGCTGCCGGAGCCCCCGGGAGGCCGAGCTCTGCTCGATCAGGGTCCCCCACCTGTTGCCCTGTGCCCAGCCCATCAGCTGTGCCAACAGGTGTTTGCTGAAAGGAAAATCGTGTGGGTGGGTGGTACATGCGGAGAGAGGCTGTGGTCAGCAGCATCCTCTGAGGACCTCATGCTTTTCAAAATAATGGGATATTAGTATCTATATGACCTAAATGACAGCTTTGCTGAGAGGCAGAACAGCTGCAGAATGCACAGTTGTGCTGCTCTCTGGAACTTTCTTCAGAGGTGCTGGCTGTAAAGGGGGTTCCCATCCCCTAAAGTCTTTTCTACACACAGGAAGAACACTGTGTTTTACCCACACATCGACTTTGCTAAGTATTTTACTTTTTTTCTTATTGAGAAGGGAGAAGCAGCTGGTGGTGTAATTCATGACCGGCTGTGAATCCTCTGGAGCATCTCATTTTTAAAAGGGCACAGAATGCGTTTGGGTCTTGATTTTAAGTGGTCCCTTCACACATACTGATGTTGGGCTTTGTAACTGTTTTATCTCCTGACAAACACCTGTGTCTGAATGTGGGGTGCACTTCACTCAACGCTTTCAGTGGAAAACCCTGTATGTGAATCCACAGGCTTTGGTACGAATCACCTTCTTACTGTATTTTAGCTTTTTAATTTTGATTTCAAGTTGCTTACCTTGCTGATTTCAGCTCCTACTGAAATTTGCAAAAAGAAGGCTAAAAATGTCTACCTCACAGAGTCCTTTTTTAAGATTTATTTATTAGAGAGAGGGGGGAGGGGCAGAAGGAGAAGGAGAGAACCTCAAGCAGATTCCATGCTGAGCGAGGAGACTGACTCGGAGCTCAATCTCATGACCCTGAGATCATGACCTGAGCCAAAACCAAGAATCAGATCTTAACTGACTGAGCCACCCCGGCGCCCCATCACAGAGTCTTTAATGAGGAATGAAAAATGCTTATTTAAATCATCTAAAATAAAGAAGGGGTATTCAGCGAATATTTCCTTCCCTCTGATTTGCTTCGTAAATGCAATCTCTTAACTGAGAAATTCAGACAAATACAGATCACTTGTTGAATTATGCTCTTTTCAGGATGTCTGAGAAGAGGCAGGTCTGGGGTGTGTCTGAGAGCTGGTGAACACCCTCCTGGAACCACATCTACCCGGTGGGGCGTCCGCGGGCGCGACAAGTGACAGTTCACGCTCTTACTAGGCCCGAAGGGGCCACCTTGGTTCCCGCCTAAGTCTGGGATGGACGGGCAAGTAAAGGCAGAGCCATGGCATCCGCGTGCTGCCACATTCGTGGGGGACCCTGGTCTGAGAGAGGGCATGCACCGAGGGTCTTGAGGGTAAGCTATGCTTCGGCACTAACGGTGTTAGCTCTGGGTGGTGTGGTTCACCCGTCTCTCTGGTACCTAGACAGCTGCTCCGGGCGCGCTCCCGTCGCCACCCCAACTGCTGCTCTGGGCGCGCTCGCGTTGCCCCCCCACTGCTGCCCTGGGCGCTCGCGTTGGCCCTGGAGGAACCGGAGGCCATCGTCTGGACCTCTCCGAGTGTGCAGACAGCGCGAGTGGGAATTTCCTAACAGACTTTTACTGCACCCCTAGTGAGGAGGCGCTGCTTTCGGAGGCCGATGGTAAAGCAGGGGGGACCGCAACCTGTCCGCGGCACAGCGCACGGTGACAGCTGCGGGAGCTTCTCTGTGAGCGCTCAGCCCCGAGGGGATGCCTTGTCTCAGGGTCTCGGAGCAGTTAGGAAAACCACCTGTATGGGATCTGTCCGTCCCCGTTGTAGGGTTCTTCGGGGGCAGCAGGGCCACATGTCCTAGACTTTTGTGTTCCTCTCCTCTCCATAGAACACATTTTGTTACATGGATGAATGAGAGTTTCTATGTGGTAAGAGGAATGTGCGTGCCGGGAAGGATGCGCACGCGCCAGGGTCACACGCACTGGGGCTCCGCAGAGCCTGGAGCAACGGGGATGCAGCGCGTGGACAGGGAGCCGAGGGCAACGGGAGAAGAGGGGGGCTGACAACCTGCGGTCCTCCGAGGCCGTGAGTGTCTTAAAGGTACACGTTCCTCAGCAAATCTCATAGAAGAAGGACAGACGGAATAAATAATTCTGGCAAAACAGGGCTTTGATCACGCCCAGATATTCATGCCTCAATATTAATAGTCTTGTTTTCCTTAGAATTTTATACCATGAACTCTCGGTGAAAGACATGCATATTATTTTGTGTCTAAATCAAAATAGTTCTCTGAGCTACGATCCCACTGTTCTGCAGGGGAATTGCATCTTAGTCCCTGAGGGTTTCAGGAATCTCACACAGACCTAACACGGGAGAGGACAGTGGGGCTTCTGTGCGCACCGGTCACTGCTGAGACCTTCCTTCGGCCCGTCTGGCTCTCAAGCAGCTACACTCCTGAGACTGTGCAGATTGAAGCAGCCTCACTGTGGCCAGAACCTCTGCATCTGGCCCTCCTTCTTCAGGGCCCTGCCCCCGCCCACGGTGCCCAGAATGTGGTGACAGCCCTGCTCGTCTCCCCCCCCCCCCCCGCCCCCCACCGCCCCTCTCTGAACAGCCTCTTAGAAGGGATGGAGAAATGGATGGGCACGAAACCCTAATACATCTCTCTATATGTTATTCTCCTAGGAGGCTTCTAGAGCAGCATAGTTGCTCAAAAACATACACGTTTGGAACCTTGAAAAGGATCTGACACAGGACGTCTGGGTGCCAGGACATCTGGGTCCATGGTGTCACTTCCCACAAGAAATCTGGGACTGAGAAGAGCAGAAAACAAGTTCTCAAAATGTTGAGAAGATTGAGGATACAGGGATGAGGTTTTGGCACCCTTTTACAGAGAAAGAAATCTGTAAAGAGAACTCCGAAGGGTACGGGGGGGGGGGGGGGGTGTCTCGGACACAACTACCGGTTAACGGAAGTGAGGACCTTGGGGAAAGGCATGGTGGCCTTGGGTTTTTCTGACTGGATGTGAATTCCAGGTTGTTGGGAACATGGTACATTGTAGGTCGGCCACCTGGGGCTGTGCAGACAAAGCTGTAACTGTCCTATTCCTAAGAACTGTCTTATGGATTTCCCAAAATGGTCAGAATTGTACTGATCAGTGTCTTCTAGGACCGACTGTATTTTCTTACAGTCCATATCATTTTTGGGGAACAGTACACCTATATTTGTTCATTTTTTCTCTGTTCTGAGTAGTGTCTTTTCCCTAATGAAAAGATAAGTGTAAAATGTAGCTTATGTGGATAAATATAATTTCAAAATGAATAACATTAAAAAATCATGATTGAAAGAATGGTATATAGAATTTACTATTGTAGGATGCAGTCAAGGAATATTGAGAGAACATTTTTCTCTGACTTTTATAAAATTTCTTTGTCCCTTTAGGGAGAGAACACATTAGAAATTAAATTAGGGCAGAAAGTGGAATGAGCACATGGGATTCCAAGATTTCTGGGTGGGCCTTGGGGGGCAGGGCTGTGTGTGGTGATAGCAGAAAAATCTGGGTTTTCTGTCTTCTTTCTGTGTTCGTGTTAATCATTCAGGTTTAGGCTTCCCCTGTTATTTGTTATTGCTCTTTTTATCTTGTAAAGGAGTTAAAATTGTGAAAGCTCTGTCAACTGCCCCAAGACATTCATGGTATGAATCTGTAGAGAACTAACTAGTTTTGGCTTTTAAACTCAGTTCTTGCGAATATTTCCAAGTCGTTCATCCGGTGTGACTAGTTGGGACACATCAATGACTCAGAGTGGAAGGGGTCCGAAAGCAGAGGACATGTCTGTAGCTTCTGGTCTTCTTTCCATTTGAATGTTAAACTTTTCCTGAAATACTGCTGCTCACCATTAAAATAAATCAGAGGCAACCCACGGAATGGGAGAAGATATTTGCAAATGACACTACAGATAAAGAGCTGATGTCCAAGATCTATAAAGAACTTACCAAACTCAACACCAAAAAAACAAATAAGTCAAAAAATGGGCAGGAGATATGAACAGACACTTCTCCAAAGAAGACATACAAATGGCCAACAGATACATGAAGAAATGTTCAACATCATTAGCCATCAGGAAAATTCAAATCAAAACCACATTGAGATACCACCTTACACCAGTTAGAATGGCAAAAATTGACAAGGCTGGAAACAACAAATGTTGGAGAGGTTGTGGAGAGAGGGGAACCCTCTTACACTGTTGGTGGAAATGCAAGTTGGTAGAGCCACTTTGGAAAACAGTGTGGAGGTGCTTCAAAAAATTAAAAATAGAGCTGCCCTATGACCCAGCAATTGCACTCCTGGGTATTACCCCAAAGACACAGATGTAGTGAAAAGAAGGTCCATATGCACCCCAACGTTCATAGCAGCAATGTCTGCAATAGCCAAACTGTGAAAAGAGCCGAGATGCCCTTCAACAGATGAATGGATAAAGAAGATGTGGTCCATATATACAATGGAATATTACTTAGCCATCAGAAAGGATGAATACCCAGCTTTAAATCAGCATGGATGGGACTGGAGGAGACCATGCTAAGTGAAATAAGTGAAGCAGAGAAAGTCAATTATCATACGGTTTCACTTATTTGTGGAACGCAAGGAATAGCATGGAGGACATTAGGGGAAGAAAGGGAAAAATGAAGGGGGGGAAATCAGAGGGGGAGACAAACCATGAGAGACTATAGACTCTAGGAAAAAAAACCGAGGGTTTTGGGAGGGGGTGGGGGGATGGGTGAGCCCGGTGATGGGTATTAAGGAGGGCATGTGATCTGATGGGCACTGGGTGTTTTACACAAACAATGGATCGTGGATCACTACATCAAAAACTAATGATGTATGGTGACTAACATAACATAATAAAATAATAATAAAAAATAAAAAAATTTTAAAAATTCTAAAGATAAAAAAATAAAATAATCAGTGAACATAATGCCTCAGAGTCCCTGTGAGTCCTCCGTGCCTCCTTTGAAACTGAGGAGTGTTGTAAGAACGGACTCAGAAGCACTTGTTTTTGAACCTGAAAATGCTGCACAATTTTAAGTGAAAGAACCAAAGTATAGCGTTCATGAGCAACTTTCCAGCCATACATATCCAGGCACATTATAAAATTATACTCCAGATGTGTCCCTTCCATGAACTGTAACATTTTGGAGAATAACCTCTCGAAACTGAATTACTCAGATCAGTATGAAACAAAAATCACAAAACCGAAGAAAACTAAACACTTTTGCACAGAGACATCACCACCAACGCAGCATGCGTTTGGACGTGGTCTAAGTGGCTTTCGGTGTTGAGGGGTCTGCCCAGAAGCAGGGGAGCAAGAAGGACTGATTCTTATCACTGAACAAGCCTCATGTTTTAATCTCATCAGAAGTTCCATCTGATTCAAAATGGGAAAAGGTTGGTTTGTTTACTCATTCATTCTTTATTTAATATAGGAAAATACTTAGTGAGTGATTGCTTTGGGCCAGAATTCTTCCAGCTCCTCTGGGTGCAGGGTGGGGACGCCACGGACCTTTCACGTCAGGAATTCGGGGCAACGGGGGGATAATTACCAGACCTCGTGTGTGCACACGTTTTCAGTTTACCAAGTGTGTATGGCATCAGCTTACCTTCACGAAATGGAGGGGTGACCGCTGCACTTAATGTATCTTACTGGGGAGGAGGCCAAGGAGATGCCGGGTGCCTCTTGGCCCTGAGGTCTCACCGTGCCCTCGCTGCAGGCAGCTCTCTCCGACAGCACGGGGCCTCCCTGGCCAGAGGCAGGCGAGAACTGCCTCTCTTCCCTCTGGAACTGCTGACTTCTATTTCGGTGATGTTAGTCTAGTGCCCCAGCTCCAGGACACTTTCCCTGTCGGAAGCCCAACTTGTTTGAATGTTCCCACCTTTTATTCAGACCTGTGTTGGCTACCGTGGTAGTTCTTGCAATATTTGTAGATTGGCCCAAATTCTCCTCTTTGGAGCTGCAAAACACACATGTGATCATTGTTGAGACAAGAAAGACCTAAGAATATTTCAGGTTAGCGACTGCACACCCTCCTGCTCTTCTCTAGGCCAATCGCACGATACCACCCCAAAACTTTAGTGGCTTGGCAGCATAGAATGCATTTTTCACCGGTAAAGCCGTCAGGCACGTGGGACGCCCCCCTCCCCGGCCTCAGGCCTCTGTGGCCCTCTTTGTGCACAGACATGAGGGGGGCAGCTGGGTCACTGTGGGGGCGTGCTGTCCAGGCCGGGGGTGTGAGCATGGCTCCCACTCAGCCCACTGGCCAGAACCCCATGGCGTGACTGCACTTCCGAGGTGGGGGGGTGTCTGGGACCCAAAGTCTGGCTCTGTGCGAGGAAGGGGAGGTCGAGGCTGCCCTTAGCCAGCATGTGTGCAGTGGGGTGTCACCTCCCCGGACAGACGGTGCACACGCCCAGCTCGAGACAGCGTGTTCCCGGCTGGTCTGGGGGCCACACGGCTCATTCCTCCCTGAACTGCTGCAAAGTCATTGGTGTGCGCATCTCCGAGCCGTTCCCAACGCAGTAAGGGCAGTTTTTTTGGTTTGAGAGGATTAACGAAGCCGTGAAAACACATCATTCTGTGAACCGTGAAACACTGTGGCAAAGTTACTCTAGTGGCCTTTGTGAAACTTGAAAACATTCTCTAAATTCAAAAGGAACTGATAAAAGCCAAGATCAGAATTTTATTTCTCCTACTCACAAGTCAGGTAATTACTAATATAAATTGGAATCTGATGCTGAATGCAAATTGGACATAATTTCTCATCACTAGACTGCCTTTTAAATGTGAATTGTTGTACAGAAGCCAGGAATTTTATAAGAAAGGAGGCTTACAAGTAGCATTTCCCACCCAGCTGTTGCACGGAGGTTGAGGAGCCGTGGCCTGGACCAGCTCTTCCAAACCAGCTTCTGTCTTCAGCCAGACGCCAGATGGATTTTACACCTTAAATGAGTGTTGCAATTGAATTGGTTATTAATTTTCTTTTTTAAAAAAATAGACTTTTAAAATAACAGTTTCAAAATTTGTGTCGAAACTGAGCAGAGAGCACAGAGTGTTGCTATATCCTCTGCTCTACCCCAAACCCACACAAGAGCCCCCGTTCTTGGAATCTAGCATTATTGTGGTGCATTTGTTACAACTGATGGGCCCTATTGGTACATGATTGCTGACTGAAGTCCATAGCTGGTAATATGTACTTCACTGCATGGCTGAGAGGGTCAATAGAGATAAACGAATTCCTATCCACGCCTAACGTGACACATTTTGAGGGCTCAGGGGCAGACAGTTTCATCTGAAGATTAAAAATCGATCCTGTGTTTTCCAAACTTTATAAAGCTTCCCGTACACAAGGACTAGTAGAATAACCCAGAACCTCGCAGTGCTGACACATCCTGATGTGATGGGGCGGGTGCGGCAGGCTTCAGAGCCGGGGGCTGAATGGGAACATGGGAGCAGGTGGGGCCGTCACCTGTCTGATTTGTCCTCACAAATGGGCTCCAGTGGCCATGCGGGAAGGTCCTCCCAGCACAGGGAAGGTGGTTGCTGTCACCTCTGCTGGTCAGGACTTGCTGCAATCGCAGTCCCTGGTGTGTTGTGCTCTCATGGTTGAGGCTCCTTGAAGCCAGGGATGGTGCCATTCATCCGTCTTCCCAAATTCCTGGGGGAGTGCCTGGTGCGTAATAGACTCAACAAAATTTCCTTAGGTTGAATTGTCATGAGTAATACATGTCCTCATATTACCAAGTAATACACCAAAATAATGAAATGTAATTATATGACGTTTAAGATTTGGATTTCTATCTGGCCACATGGGATTTACGCATTAATCAGACACCACCCAAATGTATTGTTATTAGAGGAATATTTAACTAAAACTATGCAAAATTTTTAACTGTTTAAACTTCACCAGCCATAAAACTTTAAAACCTGAAGTTTATTATTTTTTTCTAAAATGTAATAGAATTAGCCTGTTTATACAGATGGTTTTAGGCCTCTGATATTATAAAATGAAGGATGGGTTTGCAGTGGCTGAAAGACCTAGATTCTAGTTCTAGTTTAATTGCTAATTTCCTCAGTGAATCCACTGAGCAGTTTGTTCGCTCATCACTCATGAGCACCTACTAGTTTCCAGAACTTGTGACAGGTGCTTTGGACACAGGACAAAGGGGGTGTGCATCGGGGTTCATGCCCTGAGCGCCTCCCAACCTCGAGAAGTGGAATAAAGAAACACATTCCAAACAGGTAGTAAGTTCCAAGCACACACAGCTGGGGTTGCAGCTGAGGCCTGGCGCCTGGGAGCACTGTCTGGGGGCTGGGGTCTGAAAGAGCTGCTTCCATTCTGGCCTGAGGCACACTGGGGTCACTGGGACACACTTTCCTCTCCTTGCAGTGGGCACACTTGGTGCTGTCACCCCCATTACTGGTCACCACCATGGCGAGCTTTCCTGAGTGGCTGGGGGGCCTCCACAGTCCTGGGAAGAGAACTGGACAGTACCCGGAGCTCGGTGCTGTGGAGGGAACGTTTGCTCCACACGCTTTTCACTGGATGCTGCAGGGAATTAAGACTTTGGGGCTGCTGGGGCGGAAAGAGTGTATTTTGCACGTGAGGAGGACTTGAATTTGGGGTCCAGGGGTAGAATGTCATAAACAATGTTTGAGCCCCCAAATTCATGTGTTGGCATCCTGAACCCCAACAGGATGGTGTTAGGAGGTGGGGTCTTTGGGAGGGGCCTGGGCAGAGCCTGCACAGTGGTCTTAGAGCCTTTGTAGAGGAGACCCCGTGAGCTCCCGGCCCCCTCCCCCACACGGAGAACTGCGAGAGCACGTGTCTATGAACCAGGAGGCGGCCCTCCCCAGACACTGAACCTGCTGGTGGTCTTGGACTTCCAGCCTCCAGACCATGAGAAATACATGTCTGCTGTTTATAAGGCACCCCGTGTGTGCTGTTCTGTTAGAGCTGCCCGAACAGACCGAGACACTGGGCTATTCCTTTCCAGGCCCGTCACTCACAAAACAGCAAGAGGCCACAGAGTCTGCATGCACGTCTGAAATTGGAGGTGTTTGGAAAGTCATCCCAGCAAGAAGGGAAGAAACGTCTTTGCTGAGGGGCTGTTTTGTGGCTGAGACAAACCTTTCAGATACAAGCTACAGTTGAGTTCATAGCAATCACGAGCGATTGAGCAGATGCAGAGAAAGGGCTTGTGGGCGACGAGAACAGGCCATGGAATCCGCGAGTCCACTGTGGGGATGGTGTGGGCTGAAGTCTGTCCAGCAAGCAAGTGCATTCGATTTCCACTATCTTGCAGTGCCTCTCCTGGAGGGAAAGGGATTATGCTTTCAACCTGTTGTGTCTTTCCTAAGGAAGTTGCTGCTCTCCTCACTCGGCTTCCAGGGATGTTCAGTCTTCTTCCCAGCCATAGCTCAGAGCTGCTGGGGCCTCCCCGCTCGTGCTGCGTTCACTGTAGACCCAAACGCCACGGCGTCTGCACACTTGCTCTGCAGTTCACGCCTCTGTCCTGTGCTTGTGTGTTGGCATGGGGTCCCCAAGAAGCAGACGCCAAGAAGAGTTACATGTGCAAGGATTTTATCAGAGGAGATGCCGCCTCACTGGGAGGGAGTCCAAGGTTGGGAGAGGTTTCAGAGGCTGAGTCCAAGGACGCTCAGCCTTGCCTTGGGGGTCTTTGAGCCCCAGCAGACTGCCTGTCTTGCTCAGGAGCCTGATGGGCGCAGTCATGGTTCGAGCAGCCTCGGGAATGGTGGCCTCTGCAAAGCAAGACCCTGTGTTCCAGAGCTCACCGGCGAGGACCTTGGCCAGTTTTGTGGTTGGAGGTCTGTGAGGCACATTTTTCAAGGCCGACGCGGGCTAAGTTGGTTTTGCAAACCCAGGCACCACATTTTACTGTTAGATTTTGCAGGAATCCATCCTCTTTCCAATCCGAGGATGTCTCCTCTGTCGTTTCACACACTCGCTGGACCTCACAGTTAGCTCTCAGTTGATGCTGTGTCTCCATTCTGCTTCTTTTTTTTTTTTTTCCCCAATAACAAGGGCTCTTATTTATTTATCTTATTGTTGTTTGTTCCAAACTTAAGGATATGCCACCTGTGTTTTTTTTTTTTATTCTTATGTTAATCCCCATACATTACATCATTAGTTTTCGATGTTCCTTTCTGCTTCTTGAGAACAGTGTGGCGACGGCGTCGTGGTCACACTCCAGAAACGTGTTCCCACAACAAGGACCCTTGATTATAACAAAAGACATAAGGGGAGTGTGGTCCGCTGTTTCCTGACGACATCTGTGTGTCTGAAGGGGAGGCACAGCCCAGCCACGAGGTGGAGGCACCTGGGCCCTGGAGACGGAGAACTGCACAGGGGGCCACGTTCCAGAGGTCGCGCACCTTCTGTGTGACCCTCACCTGGTGACACAAACCACATACGGTTATTGAGGGAACTTACTGTCTACGCGTATCTCATCTATTTCTGCTAGGTCCACACCTATGCCCATGTCTGTCCCCATCTGCCCCTGTCACACCTGTAACTGCTTATTACCCAGAAGAGGACCTGCCACATATGAGGGACATTCCCTCTTGAACCATATATCTACTCTTTCTAGAATTGTTTCTTCATTTGTAAACTGATGTGTTTTATCTGCTGACCGCTAGAGAAATTTTCAGGGTTCCATTTCATTTGAACAATACCCTTTGGTCCCAAGTTCTGGAGAACTTGGTAGAGAGGCTGGAGAAGGGGCCATGTTGCCACAACTTACCTGGCCTCTCAGCGTGCACGTCACCTTAAAGAGAAAATTCTCCCTCCTTCTCATCCCTATTCCTTGCTGTTGCACAGTGAGAGGGGGAGGCGAGGGGGAGCTGAGAATACAATACTGTGGGCAGAGGGAGGCTTGGTGGGCCTTTGGGAGCCTGGGACCAAGCAGCATCTGGATGAATCCCTGTTGTGTGTGCCTTACGTAAGAGGGAGACTCAGTGATGAAAAGTAACAGGTATATTTTGAGCCACATCATACAAGCTTGAGGCCGGAAAGACAATGTTAACATTCCCCCCGATTACTGTGTAGGAATAGACCACAACGAATCAAACCTCCCTGAGGCTCTGCCGCCACTGTGACGAGCCCACCTCCTTCCCGTGCGTCTTGTCTGACCAGGCCCTGCAGACTCCTGTTCAGTGCAGGGTTTCGTGATCCCCTCCGACCTCTGCTCGCAAACCCTGCCCACCCGCAGTGGGAGAGAGTGGCCGGCACGCCCCGGGTGCCAGGCTGTTCTCAGCGAGCTGACTTCTGCAGTTGGGGTCCACTGGCCCCGTCCAGCAGAAGTGTGAGGCCGTACCCGTCGCTGGTGCTGGTGCTGGTAGAGCTCGTCCTACGACCATGTTGATCATTTCTCCAGGGCAGGCAGTGGGCAGGAGAAGCACTGGGCTGCATTTCACACGGTCACTGTGCCTCTTGGCAACGTGTGTCCCCTGATTATCACCCAGGCCTTCGTTTGAGTTTTAATCCCACTCAGTAAAGACTATAGAAAGCAGCGTGTCTGGCGCTGGTGAGAACAAAATAACGAAGCCACACAGAGCCCAGGCCGGAAACCAAATGGCAGGGTCAGCTGCACCTCCTCCAGGTGGGCGAGCACAACCACGGCCGGGAAGCAGGGAGGAAACACAGGTGGACACAAGCCAGGTTAATTGGACGCCGCTGATCAGCAGCAGGAAAGTATCCCTGGAGGAAAGGCCAGGGAACCCTTAACAGAGCAAAATGTTTCAAATCAAAGCTCCCCAGAAAGCCTGGACCGGCTGTGGCGTCAGTCGAGGACACACGGAGTAAACAGGCAACGGGAAATGCGCGGACCAGAGGCCAGACTGTCATCGCTGGAGCGGACCGCGGCCTCAACTGTGTGTTCCGGTGCTTGCGGTGGGGGCAGCGAGGACATTGTGTCTCATGGTTGTTAGGACTCCACGTAGCCTGCCCAAGCTCTGCCTTACGTTGAGCCGATGACCTGGCCTGATGGATTCCAGGAAAGACAAAGCTCTTCATAGCTGAGCCACGCATTTCAGTTTCGTTTGGTGTGTTTTTGTGCTTTTTTTCTTTAGTGGGAAGAGGAGGAAGGAGAAGGCATCAGATCTGTCTCTTTCCCCGTATCTGGCCATGAGATTTACACATAAAACACCTCCCTCCATTGATTAATCTCTCAGGAACTTTCTCATGCCAGTCCCATGTCCGAGGACCTGGATGGGATGACAGGACTCGGCTGGACCCACGGTGTGGGGGCTTTGGGGCCCAGCCAGTCCAGGAGGTGACCCCAATATGTTACTAAAACCCTAAGAAAACAGAAAAAGAAAAAAAAGAACTTACTACATGGAAAATTAAACTTGTCAGGTAACCAGCTATCATTATTTAATATGAATTCTCATTAAATAAAAAGGTACGGAATAGAATTTTCAGTGGATTATGTAGGCTTTGACTCATGAAAAAGGGAACCTCTTGTTTTATTCTTTTTTGTTTCTTTTCTTTCCTGTGATTTATTTATTTCATAACTGGAATCCATATTTCTTCCATCCCCTTGCCCCTTCCCTGTGGCGCCCCCCAGTTTGTCTCTGTAACTGTGGGTCGGCTTCTGTTTGTTTTCTTTCTTAGGTTCCACGTAGAAGTGAGATCATACGGTATTTGTCTTCCTCTGTCTGACTCCTGTCACTGAGCGTGATGCCCTCTGGGTCCACAGTCCTCTCGTTTTATTCTTCAAGTCCCCAAACACGGAGTGGGGGAGGAGGGCTCCGGTGAGAGTTCCCAGCACCAGCGCCAGGTTGTAGAAGGGACAGAAGCATCTGCCTCAGGCCTCCAGCCTGGAAATAATGCCGTGATTGTTACTTGGAAAAAACCTGAATCGCTCTGTATTGAAGATACTGTCAGTCGGGCTTTCTTTTCCTTGAAGCTGAAATTCTTCCCAAGTAGTTCAAGAGAATGGAAGTATTAAGTACAAAGAATAAAACTGTTCTAAATCTAAAGATATATAACAGTAACACTTGAAATAATCTGATAAGAAAAGTCAATACATTTGACTATGTTAATATTGTATATTATGTCAGTGTTTTCAGGCAGACCCTCATGCCTGCACCAAATCCAGCCGCCACCCCCAGAGAGCCCCGGCTGGACCAGGGGCCTCCACCTCTGCACAGCGCGTCTCGAGGCAGTTGGTCCAGCCACCCTGACCGCTCAGACCTACTCTGCAATCAGAGTGGCCAGGGCCCCCGCCAGTGACTAGTGTCGGCCTGGTCTCTATGAGGACACCTGTTCCAAGCAGGACACGGGCATTTATCTTGGGTACAGTGTCTGTGGGAGCTGCAGTCAGGGACCCCGGCTGGCCATGCCCCTAGGCACGTCCTGGTCCAGGCACCTGCTCACGGTGAAGCCTCCTTACGAGTCCTCGGCTGAAGCATTTCTCCAGGACCCCTGCAGAGACCACAGGCTGTGAGGGACCGGGGCCTTGAAGACACTTCCCCACTCTGACTCAGTCAGTACTTCTTCCCAACTTGTCCCGAGCCCTGGGAGCCGACCCCCATCAGGGCTGATGCTTCTGACCCTCACCTGGTGCCTGGACCTTCTCTAACTGCCCTGGAACATGACAGGTGCGGTGAACATGATGGTAGAGGACAGAGACGTGCAGGACCTCAGGCCTCGACCGCGACCACAAGGCCAAGACGCTGAGTTAGCAAGCCCCAGATAATAACATGCGCCCCTTTAGAAGGGCTTTTCTGGAACTCACAGTTGCAGATTTTCTGACACAAACCCGTCTTAAATTACCAAAGGGAAGCTAGTAAAACCTATAAACAGGTAATTGCTGGAAAAGCCAAGCCAATGACCAGAACATGTGGAAAGATGTCCTATTACTACTTGTGAGATGAATTACCCATGAGACCTGAGACTGGGACTGGGACCTAACTCGGAAATAGGGTCTCTGTTGATGTGACTGGAGTCAAGACAAGGGCATCAGGTGGGTCCTGGTCCAGCATGATTGGAGTCTGCACAGGAAGACAGAGACCCAGGGAAAAGGACTTGTGTCAATGGAGGCAGAGGTAGGAAGGGGGGCAGCTGTGAGCCAAGGATGGGGGGCAGCCACCCGAAGCCAGACGGGCAAGGACGGTCCTTCCCTAGAAACTGCAGGGCACCTTGCCGCCAGACTCCCAGCCTCCAGCCCCGTAAGCCAACACCAACGCCCGCGGGTGTGGACTGTGGACATGGCTTTGGTGGGGCAGTGTGTGGTGGCTGGGAGAGTCTGGGAATGTCCCAAAGAGAAGGTCAGGGGAAACCTGAGGTGCAAGGACTCGGATGGGTCTCAGGGGAGGAGAGCACAGAAGAGAGGTCCCTACTGCCGGCAGAGGTCCAGCCCCTGCTGAGGGCTGGAGACCTAGGTCGGGCCCTGGAGGACGCGGCTGTGTCGGAGGGCGGGGAACATGGCTGAAGCGTGTCCTGCCGCCGGTGACAGTGGGCTTTGTCACGACGGGCTGAGGTGTCCAGACAGAGTGCGGAGGGTGAGTCTGGTTTCTTCCTGCTTTCCTGGTAAAACGGGAGAGAAGGGACGTGGCAGTCCGGGCCAGCCGGAACATGGTGGCCTTGCCCTTGGGCGAGGAGGTCGCTCAGCGGGGTCAGTGCCCTAAGGACCACATGCAGGAAAATGTGTCTTTTCAATTAAGTCCATGCTTTAATTTTGTTGTTTTATAAATGATAACACGCCGTGTACAGTCATGTCGTCGGTGGTAGAAACCAAAGTTTATAGAAACTTGCTGGAAAACGGCTCGTGCTAACAGGGTAATTACAGAAATACCCAGACATGAACCTGAGCCTGTAATAGCAGAGTAGCTGGATACACATCAACACTGGGAAATCAACTGTCTTGTGATAAAGAACAGTTACAAACATTAAATTGTATCACTTACAGTAGCAACATGAAAAATTATTTCTTTATTTTAATTATGGAGAAATATTTAAAACCTCACTGAAAAGTACTTTAATAAGGCCTAAATAAATGAAGCACTGCATCATATCCACAAGAGGGCAAGTCGTGTGTGCTCTGAGCTAACAGACACGAAAATCACCATCAAGCTGCTGTCACAGGACCTGATGCAACAGACCCACACCTGCAGGGGAGCTACTGAGAGTCGGTGATGAAGACCTCCGGGAAATAGTGGATTGTTTGATACATTGTTTCAGGAGTAGACACTGGAAATGCATTTGGAAAAATAGAATATGAATCTATATTTTGCACCATTCAATGAAATCAATCCAGATAAAGATTTAAATGTAAATGTAACCATTGACATTTTTATTTTATTTTAAGATTTTATTTATTTATTGAGAGAGAGAGAGTGAGTGAGAGAGAGAGAGCACAAGTGGCGGGGAAGAGGTAAAGTGAGGGGGAGGAGCTGACTCCCCGCTGAGCAGGGAGCCTGACTCTGGGCTCCATCCCAGGACCTTGAGATCATGACCTGAATCAAAAGCAGACAACTGACTGAGCCACCCAGGTGGCCCCCACTGAAATTTTAAAAACAAAAATGGGAGAATGTTTTATGACCCAGCTTAGAGAAGTAGATCTTTACCATGACAAAAACATTGGAAATTATACAGAAAATTGGTAAATTTAACTATGTCAAAGGTGAAAGTTACCAGTCCTCACAAAACACATAAAGGTAATAAAAATATGCCTGAGGACCATGAGAATGCCTAACGTATGAAGGATCAGTGTCTGGAACCTATAAAGGACTCTACGAATCAAATAAAGGACAACAACCATGTTAATAAAAGACAAGAATGGGCAGAAGACAGACCGGCCATTTCAGATGAGTGAGAAAACCAGCAGAAACCACAGACCTGCAGGTGCAGTCTTCATCAGGGTGATGGGGACAAGACAGTGGGCGTCTCCTCTCACCCAGGACGGGCAGTCACCACCGGCCAGACTCCGGTGATGTCCCCACTCACCCAGGACAAGCAGTCACTGGCCAGACTCCAGCAGGTGTCCCCACTCACCCAGGACGGGCAATCACTGGCCGGACTCCGGTGGGCGTCCCCACTCACCCAGGATGGGCAGTCACCACCAGCCAGACTCCGGTGGGCGCCCCCACTCACCCAGGATGGGCAGTAACCACCAGCCAGACTCCGGTGGTGTCCCCACTCACCCAGGATGGACGGTTACCGGCCAGACTCCGGCAGGCATCCCCACTCACCCAGGACGGGCAGTAACCACCACCCAGACTACAGTGGGTGTCCCCACTCACCCAGGACAGACAGTCACCGGCCAGGCTCTGGCGGGCGTCCCCACTCACCCAGGACGGGCAGTCACCGGCCAGACTCCAGCAGGCATCCCCACTCACCCAGGACGGGCAGTCACCAGCCAGACTCCAGCAGGCATCCCCACTCACCCAGGATGGGCAATCACCGGCCAGACTCCGGTGAGCGTCCCCACTCACCCAGGACGGGCAGTCACCACCAGCGAGACTCCGGTGGGCGTCCCCACTCACCCAGGATGGGCAGTAACCACCAGCCAGACTCTGGTGGTGTCCCCACTCACCCAGGACGGGCAGTCACCGGCCAGACTCCGGCGGGCGTCCCCACTCACCCAGGAT
The DNA here is from genome assembly GCF_002201575.2 of Neomonachus schauinslandi. NCBI lineage: Eukaryota > Metazoa > Chordata > Mammalia > Carnivora > Phocidae > Neomonachus > Neomonachus schauinslandi. The sequence goes on from NC_058412.1 coordinate 368,734, forward strand.
GGACGGTCACCGGCCAGACTCCGGCAAGCGTCCCTACTCACCCAGGACGGGCAGTAACCACCGGCCAGACTCCGGTGATGTCCCCACTCACCCAGGATGGGCAGTAACCAGCCAGACTCCGGCAGGCGTCCCCACTCACCCAGGACGGGTGGTCACCAGCCAGATACTGGGGGAGTGTCACCTGGAAGGGGCTCTTTGCAGCTCTCTCAGGACCTTTGCTTTTGCAGCTCCTCCGGAGAACAAGTGGACTTTACAATGTGGAAGCGAATGTGTTCAGGCTGTTACCCAGTTTCTACTCCTAGAAATTCTGGTATATTTTGTAAGGAGAAAATTTAAAGAGAATTCCTGTGGGAGCATGAACTATAATCATCTGTAATGCTTTATAGTGGCTGAAAATCACTAGAATACCTCAGAGTTTGTAAGGAGGATACAGAGATATTTTTATATATTGCACAATGTCTATTTGCATCAGTGAAGGGGAATGGACCTCAGTGTGCATGATGCTGGAAAGATAATATCGAGGGAAATTGTCACAGGATACTGTATACAGTATAGATGTTTGAAAGTTAAAAAACAGAAAATGAAACACAGGTGAATAATTACAACAAATGGGTGGGAGTTGTGGGGGTACAGTCAGAGAGCAGGCAGGCGGTTTCAGTCTTTGGTGGTTTTGTCATTGTTGTGAGGAGTGACTCATTCATTACTACGTACAACTCTCCCGCACACATTAAAATCCCACCATAACACCACAGTAGGGCCCAAGAATTTCCAGTGTGTAAATGTGGGGTCTGGCATGGCCGGATTAATGGAAAATAATGTGTTTTAATCTGTCTATTCTTTGAAGAAAGAACTCAGAAATAAAGATAAACTATGTTTTTAACATCAGTCCTTCTCAAATTTGAATCTGCTTTTCTAACTGGAATCTCCCAAGTGTCTTGCAGGAACACAGAGCCTGATTCCTTTGGGCTGGGTGGGCCTGAGCATCTGCATTTCCAGCAAGCTCGAAGGAGGCGCTGACCCACCGTGCCTGAGGAATGAGGTTGCCCAGACCCCTGCAGGAGGTGAGAACTTCAGTCCACTTCCGGTTCAGATTATGGATCTGTTCTGAATAAAAAGATAAAACTGGACCCATTTTAGGGCTTCTGGGTGATACAGTTGGTGAAGCATCTGACTCTTGGTCTGGGCTCGGGTGGTGGTCTCAAGGTCGTGGGATCGAGCCCCACGTCAGGGGCCGAGCTGGGCATGGAACCTGCTTGGGATTCTCTCCCTCCCTCTGCCCCTCCACCCCTCACATGCACTCTCTCTCTCTAAAACAAAACAAAATAAAACAAAAACAAAAACTAGACCCAATTTGTCCCACTGTATACCAAGATCAATTCCAAATGATCAGACTTAAGTGTAGGAGATGGACCCATATAAGCACTACAGGAAAACAAAGATGAATTATTTTATAATTTATGATGCAAAATACTGAGGCAACAGGGAAATGTGATAGGTTTGATTATACTAAATGCTATTTGCCTCTTAAAAACATGTACAAATGTCAAATTGGGGAAATATTTATGACTTATATTACACAGAAAGCATTGATGTTACCAAAATACAAGGATTGCTAAAACACAGAACATAAAGACCAATAACCTAGGAAAACACTTAGGGTTATAAACAGACTGTTCCCAGAGGAGATTACATGGTTTTTAAATGTTAAACCTCATTCATCATAGGCAGGCACAAATTAAAAGTAGAATACAATCATTCTCTCAGAAAGATTAATGTGCTGCTGGTGATCAGAGAAGGTGCCCTTCGGTGGGAATGGTGCAAGCAGAAAGTTTGCCACATCTAGCAAAATACCTAATCGTTTATTAACAGACAAAGCAATTCTACTCCCAGTTATTTAGCCCCAGGAGCAAAGATCCTGTAAGACATATGCAACCCAATTCACAACAGCAATGCAAGTCAACAGAAACTAGGAAAACAGCCCAGATGACCAACACTACGGGTTTGACTGAAGAAAGAAGACATGGTATTTTTACACAATGGGATAAAATGCAGTTGAGAAGGAATGAGAAATGATCTCTAGTATATATTAAGGGAAAACGCAAGGAGAAAAAGTGCTTATTTTGTTTATATTGAAAAAAAGCAAAGTGATCATTCATACATTGCATTCCTGAAGACATATAATTCAGCTGCAACAGTTCCTAATTCATTACTCATCTTGTCTTATCTGTAACTTCCTCCTTCCCAGATATTTTGAGGAAAAATATCAGATTTTAGTTTCTTAGGACTGCCGTAAGAAATCACCACCAACTAGGTGCCTTAAATCAACAGAAATATGTTCTTCTGCAGTTCTGGAGGCTGGCGTTGAAAAGCAAGGTGTTGGAGGTTGGTTCCTTCCAGAGGCTCTGGGAGAGTCTGCCCGGGCCCCTCTCCAATTCTGTGTTGCCCATGTGCCTGGCATTCCCTGGCTTGTGCACGCATCACTAGGACCTCTGCCTCGCTCCTCGCAGGGTGTTTTCCCCTGTGTCTTCTGTGGTCAAACTGCCTTCTTATGAGGGCACCAGGCTTAGGAGTAGTGCCCACTCAACGCAAGGATGACCTCATCCTAACTGGATCACATCTGCAAAGACCCTCTTTTCAAATGAGGTCACATTAACAGGTCCTGGGGGTTAGGACGCCAATATGCCTTTTTTGGGGAAATAATTCTACTGACTCCAAACATCATATTATTCCATCTGTACTTTTGCATATATTTTAATTTTTTATAACAAATTTTTTAAAAACAGGAGCTACAGAAATAATTAGTGATTTCATTATATATAAATTTGTAATTGTATTATAATGCATCAACAGTAAATTAAAATGTAGACATTTTAAAAAGAATTACGTAATTATTAAAGAATTATTTAATGTTACGCTCACCACTTTTTTCTCCATAGACAACTCTACAATGAATCCTTTCTTGACCCTTGTAAAGGGATGCTTACAATTTAATTTTGCTTTGAGGTAAGATGCACCCCAGGAGACAGGCATCATTTGAGAGTGTGTGTGTGTGTGGCTGGGGTGGGTTCTACGACCGCATATGTAGCTCCTCCTTCACTGAGTTTCCATGTTCTCTCCGTTCATGCTCCAGCTTCCATGGAAACCTGAGTGTGGCGGTTGTGCCGTGCTTTACCCATCTTCTAGCAACGTCCTGACCCCTGGATGCTCGGTTGCCCCTGCCAGACCATGCTCTGTGGCCTGAGACACTGAGCCCAGAGCGCTTGGTGCCCTGGCCGGTCGTCCCTTGGTGTCCTGCTTGTCTCTCCATGCTCCGCTAATTCTCATGCAGTCGTCACGGAGAATGATTATCTTCTGAATTGTTTTTTTGTTTTAAAGCAGCAACTAATTCTCAGCAAAGGATAAATGTCAATTTCGAAGATACTATTCAAGTTCAGGAAAGGGCTTCACTGCTTGGCCAGAACTCACGCTTCCCAAAACATTGCGCCTCGCAGCTCACACGGTTTTATCAGTTTTGTTCATTTTTTCACTGTTTTCCATTTGAAACACAAAAACTCTGACAGTTACATAGATAGACCCAAGCTCTCTTCTTTTTGTGTTTGTCATCACCATCAGCACGTCTACTCTGACTGCTGTTCGAAGGTGGGGATGCACCCCCCAGGACCTGCGGGGTCACCCTGTCTTCACAGGCACGCTGTGGGAAGGGAAGGAACGCACATCACAGGGTTCGCAGGGACAGGAGCCAACTTTAAGTTCTCAGAATCAATGTTCATGTGAATACAATTTTATGAAAGAGCACATAATTAAAATATGCTAATTTGAATTTATATATATTATTAAACTCAGTAGTAACCTCAGCAATTATTTAAAACTTAGAAACAAAAGCTTTCTTGGAGAGGAGTATTTTATTCTCAACATTATTTAAGTCCCAGCACGCAGGAGGCGACAAAGCAGCCTGCTCGTGGCTGGTTTGCTTATTTAACCTGGCTACAGACAGAGTGCCCGCATTGCTTGCCCCTGCCCTGCCCATCACTGGTGGGCTAGGAACCACACAGAAGCCACAGAACACGCGAGACTTTCTGTGAAAGGGGAAACTGCAGTTACCAACTTCTACTTCTGTCCTCAGAGTCTTGTTTCTGGGGGGAAGAGCAGGTCAGAGCGCACAGACATTTTTGTGGAAACTGACAGAATAACTTGCCTTCCCGAGTCTCCGCACAGTCCTGGGGGACAGCAGTGTGCGAGACGCCTTCACCAACAGTGGCTTCCACACGCGGTCTTGTTACTCTACCTCCGAACTCCAGTTCACACGCTGCACTTCATCAGTAAGTGAGGGGCTCTGCCTCCACCAGGGAGGTTCAGACCACACTACGGTTTTCTTAGGGAGAAGGCGCAGGAATGTGCTTAATAACCCGGCCACACAGCTGGTTTCTCAGTGAGCTTCGGATGACAGAAGCCACACCTGACCTAACAGGGCACAAACCTGCCTGCCTCTCCTACAACCTACTCTCAATTACTGATTCATCTTTACGGGAAAGCGCAGTTCTACTATCGTGTCCCCTCTGGGCATTAATGTGATTGCTGCTTGTAATTTCCTCCCCACTGTTCTTTCAGACCACTTAATATTTCATACTGGTAATTAGCAAATTCTTGTTATTTAGTGCTAATTTTAAACATTCCATCTATTTTTGTAGGATGTTTTTTCGGTAAATAAAATAACCATAATTTCTTCTAAATGTTCACTACATTTATTCCATTTATAGTCCCAAGATTGCGATCACCGTGAAGTCACTCTGCTCTCCTGCCACTCGGGATGCACTCACTGGTTCTTCTCCCCCAGCCTGACTCTGCCTCACCGACTTGGCCAGCGTATCGCACAGTGCACCTACTAGGTGCCTGGCGCGAAGTGGGAGGAAGGAGGGGCGGGAGCTCCTGGCCCAGCACCAGGGGTGGGCAGACCCAAGATTAAAGGGGCGGGAAGGAACAGGCAGTTCCTAGGAGGCTGCTATGTGCCAAGTGATTTTCTGACAATTTCTGTGAATTAGTTTGCATTTCCCCAGTTTTGTGGATGATGAAGAAACAGAGGCAGAAAAGGAGGGAAGTTGATGGGTTTGATGTCCCCCGTTATGCTCATGTGCAATTAGAATTTATCACATTGCCTTACATTTTATCTTTAAATAACCGCAGATCCCACAGATACACACGTGTGGGTCTCTCAGTGGCTCTCAGCTGGAGGCTGTTCTGCCCCCGGGGACCCTGGCCAATGTCAGGACACAGTTTTGGTTGTCATCACTGGGAAACGGCAGCTACTGGTCGGTGGGTGGAGGCCAGGGATGCTGCCAAGCACCCCACGGCGGGCAGAATGCCCCACACCGAGACATAGCGGGCCGGGCTGAGAGCTGTGTCGAGTTAGAGACCTTGGTGCATGCACTCCCTCCCCTTCTCCTCAGCAGTCAGTGTTGTTAATGGCTGCCTTTCCCAGCCTGTCTCTGCTGTGTTCACATTTGTACTTGATCTCTGGCCTCCCTCCACGTGTATTTCTGGTTAAAGAAGAGATCATGCTATGAATATAGGCCTGGAAGTATTTGCTGGTTTCTCCTTCAGATATTTAACAGACATTCCCCATCTGATACCTCGGTCTTCTCCCCTCAGGAGGAGCCATTCCCTGTGTGGGTGTGCATACCGAGGCGTCCCCGCTGGGGGGGGGGGGGCGATCTTGGCACCGTGTTTGATGCTGTGTCTTGCCTTGCCTGTGGGCTGGTACCTCACATTCTGCTCTGTATCGTCACATCTGCATGAGGTCCTGGGGCAACATAAGGAGGGTGAGCACTGTCTCAGCCTGGCTCGCACCGGCCAGACGGCCAGCCTCCAGGCTCCCTGGGAAAGGCCGCAAAGCTGGACGAGCAGCGATACTGATTTGCCCTGCCAGTGACCCAGCTGAGCCAAAACAGAGGGGAGGCCATTTCTGTACTGGGAGCTGAGTCGGATGCAGAACATACCACTGGCCATCTTAGAATTGGGTCTTACAGAGTCTCTTCACCCGCTGTTTGGATCTATGGAGCTGGGGTCCCCTGGGGGCGGAGGAAGCAGCAAAGGCAGGGTCTGGCTTTCAGAGGGCAAGTAAGATCCCGAAGGAGGGTGTGAGCTCCTTTGTGTTGTACATAATTTCTTAGGGGCCAGTGCGGAAAACCATCTCCTGCTTTCCCTCTAGACCAGCCTCCACGAACATTCACACCCCCGCTCATCTTCGCACACAAGGAAGTGCGTGATGGTGGGAGAGCATCTTCGTGCACCTGCAGTAGAACCCAGACAAGGCAGTGCAGCCGCCAAGCCCGCGAAGACACCTTCTTGCCAGAGCGTGGCGGCTCCTCACCCTCTGCAGCTGCCCCCATGCAGGCTTCCTCTCCGGCCATCAGGGTCCATGGGCAGCTCCTGGGGGTGGGAACCCCGGTCTGCACCAGCAATCTCAAAGTGAGACACTTGCGTGGAACCTCCACAGGTTCACAGAGGGTCTGCAGGCACGAGAAGCACAGGGCGCGGGGCCCACCTTCCTGAGACCATGCCCTGCTGCTTCTTGTCCTCGTCACAGCCACCCGGCGTCTCTCCCCGATCTTCCTTTCACACCAAGGCTCTGCCATTTCCTCTGTGTCCTGTTCATGCACAATGTTTCCTGCGGCTTTTCGCAAGAAGTGTGTTCCCCTCATCAGCCCAGTGAGCATCACCTGGGAGCCAGGAAGGCAGAGCCTGATCTCCTGAATCAATCAGACGCTGCACTTCACGAGACTGCAGGTCATCCAGGGCCGGTGCGGACTTCGAGGGGCTGCCCTCAGCGCCCACTTGCCATGTGCAGTCCGCCTCACCTTGTTGACTGTGCCTGTCCTCACATGCCCCGTCTGTTCAAGGGCCCCGGAGGAAATAAATGGTCCCATCCTGGTCCAATCCCCGGCAGCATCTTCTTCAGGCTTCGGATTCATACCACGTATTCAAAACCATTAGTTCGCACTTGTTCAAGTGACTTTTCTCAAAGTGCACACATAATACAGAAACTGAGTGAGGCAGCACTGAAGGTAATTAGGACACTGTGTTCACTATTTTAAAATTTTCAAGTAACTCATTTTGTCTTTGGTTGCACAGCCCTTCAAACAGACCTCACACTTATGGCAAACTAAATAGAGATCGGCCTCATGATAACAAAGCAAAAACCACCACAATCATCATTTCCTGTTGCTCTGAGAGAGGGCAGGCATTTCCCGATAGTCTTTCTGATGATTCAGTGAAATTCTTCTAGGAAATACTCAGGAGAACATCAGTGTCGTAAAAGTAACAAGAGTGGTGCTGTGGTAACAAATCATCGTCTGCCAAATAGATTTAAAAATCCACGCTGTAGTCACCCTTGTGCATCTGTGCACGCAGGGAGTGCTCCCCGGCAGCAGCGACCACGTGACCACCAGGGGAAGGTCCCTCTGCCAGGGAGCCCCACAGTGGCTTCTGCCCTCCCTTGTCTGGGTCCTTGGGCTCACCTCTGCTCAGGGAGAAGAGACACCTGTCCTTTTCCTTTCTGAGTTAAGCACAATGATAAGAAATATTTTTAAATGGATAATAACCATTAGCGTTTGTTTAGCCTTCAAGGCACACCAGCTTTTGTGCAAAATGCTGAGTGAGTTCTCATTCAGAACAACTTTGACTGGGTAATGGAAGTGCCTAAGAAGTACGGGATCCTTCTCTGACCGAGGAAGAGAGCTGAGATGCAGAGTTCTCGTGACTCATTCTGGGTCACCCGTTTCATAGGGAGCAGGGCCAGGCTTTGAGCCCAGACCAGCAGGACACCAAACTTCCTTGTGGACGAAAACATGGGCTTGGCTGGAGAACCTCTGTGCTGGCCTCATGCCAGCGGTTCAGGGATGAAGTCCCCCCAGGGTCCTCCACACCCTCACTTCTGGCCCGGGACCCGGTCCTGGAGCGGCAGCAGTGCCTATGGGCCCTCGGCACCAGCCTGGCACATCCGCGGTGGTATTTCAGATCTGCTTCCGACCCAAAGGGAGGTGTCCACCCATCCTAAAGATCATGCGACAATAGTCCCAGGGCAGTAAAGAAGTTGTTGGTAATACACACCGAGATCGAGAGCACACCTTTCCTCACCCGAAAGCGTCTGCCACACTCCTGCTTTGAGACCACACTGCCTTTCTGGAGGTGGCACCAACTTTGGGGTCCTTTGGGGATGTGTTCAGTTTCTGTTTCTATCACTTATCCTGTGACGGTAAATTACCAATCTCAGTGAGCCTCACTTAATCAGCATGGACAAAGGAATGGCAAGCCCCACGCCCTGAAAGAAAAATGTTCCCCAGCCACCTGACGTCACCACTGCTTCCCAGCACTTCCATTTTTTCAATATTTTCATTCTGCATTCGGGTTCCCCCAGTGCACCAACTTTCCATAAATGCTTACGGTAACATATCCCAAGTCCCACGTTTCCTAACCTCTGCATGCAAATATCCAAATCTCTTCAGAAGCAAGATGTTCTAGGTCCTGTTCCTTTGCTAAAGTTTATCTAACTAAGGAAATAGGTTGGAGGCTTTCCACTCTCATTTTAGTGGAGGATTTTGCTGTTGGCCTCTAAGAATGAGCGAGTTTCCAGGTCTATTGCCCTGGGCAGTGCCTGGGGATCTTCAGAGTGCGTCATGTGAAGGTAGTTCCAGCCTTTGGATATTTTGCTTCTGACTCAATCTCTCTGTTGAGAGTTTTGTTTCTTGCAGGGGATGGGGTATTGAGACAGAACGAGGTAAGCACTAGAGAGATGGGGAAATTAACATGGCAGACCTGCCTTAGCTCGTTTACAAGGGGCCTGTTCACTTTGTCTCCACTACAATATTACCCCTCTGGTTGATGTTCATTATTTCCAAAGTAAGTCTGGTTTATTGGTGGATATAAATTTTTAAACATAATTTTGCCTTGGACAAAATCCATGACTGCCCAAGGGGGGAAACATTCTTTGGAAGAAAATGCACGTAAATGAGTAGTTTTTATAGGGCTTGAATAATGAATCAATTTTGATACCATATGAGCATGGCCAGTGCCTTGGTGCTCCAAGTTCATGCCACAAGCTCACCTGTCTTCACTCTGCTAGGATCACATCTGTCCTCTGCATGGCACCCATACATGCAAAGCTGATGGAAAGTGAAAACAGGGAGGCTGGTAGTAGGTCTGCTTTCTATTTTATTTAATTAAAAAGTTGTCTTCCCACCATGGATCTTCTCGTAGCTGTAAAATAGGTTTATTGCACTGAATATGAATTCTTCATTATATTGCAAAACCAGTAACAATCCATTATTGTGTTAAACTGAGGTAATAAAAGGTTTATGTCCTTTCCCCAGTGTGAGTTACATGCAAAGACTACCTCCTGGAAGATGGAATGAGTTTCCAATCACTGCATTTCATATTCCAACTGATAGGACCGCATTAGCCATCACACAACTCGGTCTTTACCAAATAGGCTTTCTGACAAAAGGTCCAACCACCACAAGCACATTACTGTTGCAGAACAACACTCTAGGACTTGGCAATTGTGGATTTATCCCAAGGCAATCTAATTAATCTAACATCTCAGGACTTAGAAATATAGTCAGTATGCAGTCCACATCATAAGTGCATAATACATAAGATGCAAATCTAGTAAATTTATCTATAGTTCGTTTTATGTTTATTAAGTTCCCAAGGGGCCATAACTGTGACTTATTTATCAAGAATCTCCAGAACCTGGCATGATGCCTTCTGCAGTGGCTGGAACACAGGATGCTCTCCACGATGGACATGAAACGGGACTGTGAAAGCAGGTAGAAAAGGCGATCTGTCTCTCTGACCACACTGCCATGTAACCCCATCCCGGTAATCAGCAGAAGATGAGGAATAAAATGCTCATCTGACTTAAGTGCAATGGTTTGTAGTCAGCATCTGCGATGCTTCTTCAGTTTTCATTAGTTTCCTTTTACAGCCAAGGTTGAAAAGATGACACTGGAATTTAAAAAGATAAAAAATGTAAAAGTAGCAGATTAATTTTTGTCAGCTTAACAACTAGGGTCGCTTGCTGAAAACTATTAAAAAATAAATCTGTACTTTGTAAAGCGGGACTGTCACAAAATAATGAATGTGATTGGTAAAGATAAATGCACAGGAATGGAAGCATAGCCAACAGAGCCAAGCAGCAGCTATTAGTGTCTGACCTCCTCTCTCCTGGCTGAGCAGGCAGCTGACCCACCAGGAGATGAGTCTCTATCTGACCCTAGACAAAGGTGAGGAAGGCTTTGGTGGCCCCAGGTGCATGCACAGAGGAGGACTGGCAAGGTGGTAACTAAAACTAAAGCCAATGAAGGGCTTCTTTGAAAATAAAATGCATAGTAGTTAACTGGTTACTTATTAGGTTAAAAATTTGCCATTAATTACAACTAATCTGTAACATGCTATTTGTAAGCTGACAGTCCACAGTTAGTGACTGAACAGAGCAGAGAACATGACCATGTTGCTCTGCAAGCTGGAGGGCATGCCCTGGGACATTCACCTGGGACACTCACCTGAGCACTCACCTGGACACTCACCAGAAGAGACTCAAGTTGCTTGTCGTTTTACTTGCATCATTCTCTTCCCTGTTTGCTTTTCTTCTCTTTAATTAACTTTCTTTCTTTCTTTTTTTTTTTAAAGACTTTATTTATTTGAGAGGGAGAGGAAGAGAGCATGAGCAGGAGGGAGGGGCAGAGGGAGAGGGAGAAGCAGGCTCCCTGCCAAACAGAGACCTGGATGCAGGGCTCCAAACCAGGACCCTGAGATCATGACCTGAGCAGAAGGCAGATGCTTAACAGACTGAACCCCCCAGGCACCCCTACAATTCTCTTTCTTGATTTATGCTAATGTGCTATCCCATATGGATCCTCCAATTATGTTCTTGAGGCTCTTGAGTGTCCTGTTTCAGGACACTCCTATCTGTCTTGAGGAGACTTTTTTTTTTTTTTAAGATTTTATTTATTTATTTGAGAGAGAGAGAATGAGAGAGAGAGAACACATGAGAGGGGATAGGGTCAGAGGACGAAGCAGACTCCCTGCCGAGAAGGGAGCCCGATGCGGGGCTCCATCCAGGGACTCCAGGATCATGACCTGAGCTGAAGGCAGTCACTTAACCAACTGAGCCACCCAGGCGCCCAGAGGAGACTTTTCTTGATTGCTGCAATCATGTGGAAGCAGAGACAGGGCTGTCTTGAAGACTTAGGGGATTTTATTGACACCACGGCCTTTATAGATGTCTGAGCCCCACTGTATGTGTAAGACAAGACACTGGGTACTGTTACCCCGTAGAATCACACCCCCCTCTGCCTTAACCAGCAGGTAGGGCGGCACTTTCAGTAGTGATGAGTCCACCAACATTATCTTGGCTTCTGATCTTGGGGTAGCACATTCAGTTGAAAGTGTTCAATGTCCTAAGTATCTCCCTGAGGACACTGACAAATTTCACATAAAATCAGCATTTGCTCTACTTCTTGGCAGCAAGAATATTACTTGGGCATTTGACTTGTCCATTATTGACATACCAACTATATACAAAAATTACATAACTTCTACATGTCTATTGCAAATGTAAATGGTAATAAATTAAAAAAAAGACTTATTTTTTGCAGGTTGTCCTTCTACTTAACTGTGGAAGCAAGTGATAGAAGATCCCAGGATAAGAATTGGAAAGTAAAATGCTGAAAGAAATCAATCACAGCAGATTTCATTTCAGACTATTTCCATTCATCAGAGATTCAGTGCCAAGTCATTCCTCAATTTTGATTGAAGATCTCTTCTGCAGAAAGTGGAGGTCGTAGGTTTGCACCCACATCTCTCCTGCTCCCAGGTCTCTCAGCTGGGAAAGAGGCCTCACAGCTCTGCCACCACCCTGCCATGATTCCTGACCACAGCTCCCCCCTGCTCAGGTTCCTAAATGTCTTTATCACTGGACTTGCAAGACCTCCCTCTGAGCACAGGATCCCTTTTCCTCATTGTGTGACTTTCCTTGACCAACAGCAGATGTGGGAAACACTGACAACCGTTAGTTCTCAGAGAAAAGCAAGTTAACTCACAGAGAAGACATTTTGCACCTGGTATGGATGAAATAAAAGAATGGACAACAGCTAATGTTGGCAAGGATGTGGAGCAATGGAAACACCACACATCTCTGGTGGAAGAGTAAAATGGTCCAACCACTTCGAAAAAGGGTTTAGTAATTTCTTAAAAGTTAGCATACACCTACTCTATGGCCAATTCCATTTCTAGATATTGACTGAAAAGAGATGAAGACTTGTGGTCTCAAAAAGACTTGTATGAGAATATCCATAGCAAATATACTCATAATAGCCAAAAGCACATTCAAATTCCATCAACAAGAGAGGAAATCAGCTATTGAAGGTATATCCACACAATGAAATACTGCTTAGTAATTAAAGAGAGCAAACTATTGATACATCCAGCATCATGGATGACTTTCATAGACATTGTGTTGAATAAAAGAAACTAGACAAAGAGATCTTACATTGTACAATTCTGTGTATACGAAATTCACGAACAGACAAGCAGAATGTAGTGTTAGAAACCATGATAGCAGTTACCTCTGTAGTGGGGTTGACTGGGAAAAAGAACAGGAGCTTTTGGTGTGAGGGAAATATCCCATATCTTATTTGGGATGTGGTTACCTGGATATATATAAATGCCAAAACTTATCTTTAAACTTTGTCTTTAAACAGTGTGAACTTTATAGTTTATAATTTAGCCTGGTGAAGTAGAACTTAAGCTTAGGTTCCTTTACTCTTAATAGCTTTCCCATCATATCTCTAAAGCAAAGGGAATTTTCCTCTTGTACATTCTTCTGGACAAAAGTATAGTTTGCTACATTAATAATCCTTCCCTCTCAGCAAAGATCTCAAATGCATAGAATGCCAACCACGTAACGGGCTCAGTGCTCAGAGCTGGGAACACCGTGAGGAAGACGAGAGGCATGGCCTTTGTTTACACAGCCGGAGGTCATGTTCTGATTGCCCATCTGTGGCACATGGATCACAGCAGCGTTTGGACTGCTGCAGTGTTCAGGAAATTATTAAATTGAATGAGTGAAGGTTTTAAGAGTTCCCCAGGTGGCCACTGTCCCCACCACTCTGTTCTTGAACAGCCCACTTTACTCACCATGGTAGTGTTTGCATGTTCACCTCTTGGCTAGCCAGAATCAACCAGGTGGTCTGGGAGAAGTTGGCATCAGGTTTGGCAGGGGACAGATTTGGTAGGGTGTGTGGTTCAGAGAGGGAACAACACTTACGTTAGACTGACCAGGGGGTAGAACTCAGTGAAATACAAAGTGCAGGGGAGGGGGCTTTCAGGAACAAGAAGGTCCACAGGGAAGAGCAGAATCCAGAAGGAAGAGCTTGCATGGCCCTTTACAGGAACTGAACAAAATGTACAAGGAAGGGGTGGGCAAAGTCAGGGGGAGTTAGGAGAAATGAGTAGCTGCTATGTCATAAAAGGCTTTGAGTTTCTGGGACAGAGCTTGAACCTCTTCCTGTGGGTAGTGGATAGCTACTAGTAAGGGGAGCATGCTGTGACCAGGTGAGAATTTGGGGGGAGGTAGGACAACCACAGGCAAAGACGTGGAGTCAGGAAGCTTTTCCCCATAGGGTGGTCCAGACTGGGAGTGGGGGTGCAGGAGGAGAGTTGATATGAATCTGCAGGAGTTTGGGAGGTCGATGCACAGAGCTGTCAGTGACAAAACTTGCTCTGGCTTGGGTGCTGGCTGAGTATGGACACAGGAGAGGGGAGCATCACAGCATTGAACTCCCTATGGGACCTCCAAGACATGCCCAGGAGATTCTATCCTCAGAATCAGACCTGTTCTCTGTCCCTGAAACCAAGAGTTAATTTCTTATGCAGTAAGAGCATTGATGGGCCCATGTGGTTGAACAGTCCCGGTGGATGAGGATCTGGGAAGATAGCACCAGGGCCCAGTACAAAAGACCCCACAGGCTCTGAGTGGATACCTGCTGTCTCTGAACCCATCACACAACTTGCCAGAATGCAATTATCTTATGTCAGTGAAGGGACAGGAAACCTCAGCCTTAGAAGGCCAACAGATTCTGTGTGTCAGAAATAGCAGATGCCCACTACAGACACTTCTGGTGAAGGAAAGAGGTTCCTTCCCATTTAGGGATTTAAAACATTAGAAAAAGCCTGAAAAGAGGTCCCCACACATGTTCAGAAGAGACAGCAACATCAGTGTTGTCTTTTTCTCTCCTGTTTGTTCTGGTTTGTTGGAGTCCACATATATTCTGCTGCCTCTTCTGAAGTCTGATGGATTTTAATGCAGAAATGGTCCATTCTCTGTGAGATCTTGTGCCTCACATCTTGATCTCCCTAATTCCAAGTCAATTCTTTTTTTTTTTTCAGCTTCATTGAGGGATAATTAACAAATAGACTTGTAATATATTTAAAGTGTACAAAGTAGTGATTTGATATACATATACATTTTTTTAAAGATTTTATTTATTTTTTAACAGAGAGAGAGAGCGAGAGAGGGATCACAAGCAGGGAGAGAGGGAGAGGGAGAAGCAGGCTTCCCGCTGGGCAGGGAGCCCAATGTGGGGCTCGATCCCAGGACTCTGGGACCATGACCTGAGCTGAAGGCAGACGCCTAACGACTGAGCCACCTAGGCACCCCTACATATACATTTTGAAGGGTTCCACAATTGAGTTAGTTAACTGATGGAGAAGTTAACACTCCATCACCTTACCTCACATATTTACCTTTTTTTTTTGGTGAGAACCAAGCCAATTCTTGACTATCATAATTCGAAGTTGGGGTTTTGATGATATTAATGTGTTATCCAGGAATACCTGGTTTCCTCTTCCTCTTCATGATATTTCTGACTGTGATGTGTACAATGGAACAATGGCAAAAAGAAAGATTAAAAAATGATTTGGGGCCTCTAGTAACGAAGTTTAGGGAACTGTTAGGTCTTCATGTATTGTCTTAGCCCAAACCCAAAGCTTATCATGGGCTGGCTGTGTACAGTGGTTCCCAAGACAAGAAATGAGTGATAAGACCCAAAGGTAAAGACAGATAGAAACAGGTAGAAATAGGATTGAGGGGATGCTTCAACCTTCTTCCCTGTGAGCTGTGCCCTTGGGCAGTTGGCCAGTGTAGATGGAAGAGAAGAGAGAGACCCAAAGAGTAGTTCAATCCATCAGCAAATCTAGACAATCCACATCCTCTTATCTGACCCAGTTTATTCTAATTTCTTCTTGTTGAGGAAGAATGAGAAGAATGGAGACTTCCTTCTCCCCAGAGAAGATTTGGTTGGCAGGTGCGTTCTCTCGTTAGGATGTGACGTCACTGCCTGTAACCCATGAGTACGTCCTCCCCCAGAGTTACTGTAAAGCTCTCCAGGGACACCGCACCTGAGTGTTGGCTGCGGTAAGCCAAACCACAGGAAAGGGGCTGTGTTCAGGGTATAATTACAATTACAGACTCTCTAGAAAAATGACCGAAGATAGCAAAGGTCTTCAGAGTAAATGGGCATTCAGGAGCTCAGATGCTGTGATTGTTCTGACTTTATGCAGGCCTTGCATCATGCTGACAACATTAGCAACCAACTCAGGCCTTCAGCTCTGATGAATCCCAGAGTCTCCTTCTTTTCATTACTGCCACGTGGTAGCTTTAATGCGCTATTGTCTCTGCTATCTGTGAATGGAGACTGCATTTGTGCTTGAGATGGTATTGATATGCAGTAGATGCTCACACATCTTAGATGTGAAATGAAAGGGATATTGGATAAAATGTCTTCAATAAGAGAACATTTATTCCTATGCTTATCCAACATTTCAAGCAGAGGATTAGCTCCAGTAGGCAGCTCTGGGATATGGACTCAATCATAGCTTCATATAATCAATTTCTTGTATAGTTTTTGGGTGCTATCACATGGTTCATTATCCAGTTGCTTCAACATGTACGTAAATTTTAGTCTCATATCTTCTCCATCTTCCTGATGAGTCTCAACTGAAAGTCAAAGTTTTTCATTATTTTTAGAAGGAAATATATCTTCATGGGGGACTATCCACATTCGGGGGTAAATTTTACATACTAAATTTTGATCCAGTGTAGTTGTATATGCTATTTTAGATCCCTGTATGGAGTTATTCCTATAACTAACATTTATTACATTATTAATATGTGTAATGATCATGATAGGTTCACAAAACACAGAAATAAATGATTTTCCCTCAAACATTTCAGTAGTGGTGGTTTTAGCTCCTACAGTCTGACCTACAGACCAAATGGTTTGTTATTTACATAACGAGAGACTTGTTCTTCTGAAGGTCAGACATTCCTGTTGTAGAAGGACTGTGATGAGCAAAGATCCAGCCCCATGTGGTGGTTCAGGCTGTCCAGAGTCCCCTGCAGGCCTCTCCTTCCCACCGCGCCATCTGAGGTGGCCAGTGGTGAGGAAACACACCAATTTACAGTCCTTCCCACAGATGCCTCCAACACTTTTATTTTGCTCAGATTTATAGTATTTACAAAACTGGAAGTATAGCCCCCAAGCTACCCCTGCATACTTACCTATGAGTTCATCTATGATTTGTCCACCTGTCATTTGGCAACAATCTGAGGGAGGGGAGGCCAAGGAAGCCTGGCTGACCACCATCCAGCAAGTTGTGATTGCAGTAACTGCCAACGCTCAGTCAACCGCTGGTCTTCCCACTCCAACATGAGCTCCGTCTGTGCAGGAACTGAGCTTGTCTTATTCACTCGCATGTCTGTAGAGCTTGGCTTACATTTGGCATTCAGTAACATTTGTTCAGTGAATGAATACATAATCAGTTGAGGATTAAATAATGAACTTTTGGGGCAGCACTAGCATTCCAGTGGTGAACTACTTAATCAGCTAAAACAAGTATACTCCTAAGTAATTTCAAGGTTTCCAGGTTCTGTTATTGGAAGACTTGTCTGTACTATTTGAAGAAGAAATTCCAGGACCATATTCTTATTCTTTCTCATCTCCAAAAAGATCCACAAAGGAACCCATGAAAGAATGTGAGCAGCATTAAATGGTTGTTATTGAACCTGTTCATGGGGGATTGATAGAGCACAAGTGGTTTTGCTCTTGAGATCAGATCCCAGAAGGTCATCACTCCAGAGTGGTTTCTACCCACCCTGCAGATACCAGGGTCGTCCGGTTAGGGGACAACAATAGTGATGAAAACCTGCTCCCTTTGGATTTGTTTGCTCTGTATAGAATTATTTTTATTGGGATTCATAATACAAAATACAACTTTGTCTTTGTTTTGCTTTCCCTCCCACCCCCTTTCTTTTCTCTCTTTCTCCTCCCTCCCTTCCTTCCTTCCTTCCTTCCTTCCTTCCTTCCTTCCTTCCTTCCTTCCTTCTCTCTCTCCTTCTTTCTTTCTCACTCTTTCTCCTTTCTTTCTTTCTTTTCTTCTTTCTCTTCTTTCTTCTTTCTTTCTTTCTTTCTTTCTTTCTTTCTTTCTTCTTTTTTCTTCCTTCCTTCCTTCCTTCCTTTCTTTCTTCTTTTTCTTTCTTTCTTTCTCCTTTCACACTTGGTTCATCTGGTTCCAAGGCAAGCTTGCCGATTGCATAGACTCATGTTCCTCTGCTCTTCCTTTCCAGATGCAACTACATGGTGTGAAAATATTTCAACAAATGCTCAGAAAAGCACAGTTTGCATGGCCTTCTGGCTGGACTGCCTCTGTCTTGCTCCTGAGCTCTCTGCCACACTCATAAATGCTGGGGTAGAGAACAGGATCAACCCTTTCTGGGTCAGACGTCCAGCAAAGGTCCAATAACCTCTGGACATGTCACAATGTGTATGCAGTGATGTCCCTTGAGTGGGCACATGAGTGATTATCAGATACCAGCAAAGGACATGAGTAACCAATGCAAGTTTACCATTTTCAAGAAGCTGGATGAATGTGGTATGTATGGGTGATGGCAACAATCAATAATCATTTTGTGTGGGGAGAGGTGGAAGCTGACCTAGGCTTGGTAAGGAGGACGGATGGAGGACACAGAGGGTGGCGGAGGAGGTGGGTGTGGCAGGTGAACGGCTGTGGTTGACGGACACTCAGCTTCTAGAGAGAGCGCCCAGCCAGGGTGGTGAGGGAAAGGCCCATGGCACCTGTCTGCTCCTTCTTGGTCTGTCTGGTGCTCTCCTGTTGAGCTCAGATGTGCCTCAGCATCCGTCCCGGGACAGAATTGGCTGTGAAGATCTGCCACCTGAGGGTGCTCAGAGGAACCAGTGCAGCTGGCTATGGGAACAACCGAGGGAGAGAGAAGGTGCAATAAGACAGTGAGCATGCCTGGGTGTGGTCACCAGAGTGCCAGCACAGGAACTGAACGCCAGTCCATCTGGCCAGCATTGATGGGAGCTCATGTGCACTGGATCAACACCCTGGCCTCCATCTCCTTGTGTGGGAATGCACGACCACCAAACCCGATTCTAGGGTTTGAACCTTTAAAATTTAATGTTGAGCCTGTCTTTTTGTTAATTAAACGGATCTATCAAATCAGTGTGAATAAGTGAGAATTTGTCCTAATTTTCCCTGCTAGTGTATCTTTTTCAGTTACTGGAGACTAGTTGCTCATAATGATTTTTTGCTTTTAAATGACTACCCAGAAGAATGCCCTGTGCACTGTATTTGGTTTTTATTTTATAAGTAATATTCATTGTTATAGTTATTGATTATAAATTAATGTATTTCATTTTAAAATTTGTAGAAAATAAGGAAAACCATACCAAAGGAAGAAAAACAATTTCATTAACCAAAGGTAACTCCTTTTCCACATTTTTGCATGTTTTTGTATCTCTTCCCATATATCCATATTTACATGTGATTTTTGCACTTTTATGAGGCTTATACTATAAATTAGTATTGAACATATTGATATATGATTTTTTTGGCCAGATATGTAAACACAATATAAATGCAGTAAAAGTAACGCTCAGAGTGTTGGTTTAAGGTGAAGAAAGGCCCAGGACCACAGAACCCAGAGGTTCACCGAATGTTTCTGACCACCTGCTACAGAGCCCTCGAGGAATCCCCAGGATGGAAGACACACAGACGTGCAAACAGAAAGCAGGGACACAGAGTGAAGTGTGTCATCTGGGAAATGTCTACAAGAAGGGGTCCCTGAAGAAGCCCCTATTGAGAATAAACCGTCAGTGTTTTTAGGATTAAAAAGACCCAAGCTCAGAATTGGGGGTAGCGAAATGAAGGGTAACTGGAAGCAGAGCATGAGGCTGGTGGTGAGAAGGGGGACAGCAGCAGCAGCAGGTGGAGAGAGCCGTGCCCTACTGGGTGTGCTCTGCAGGCAGGGGCCGTCCAGCAGCAACTGGGAGGACCACCACACTCCTGCGCGAAACTAATTTCCACGTGTGGCATTTCTTCAGATGACGAATAATACAACTGCTAGTCTATCTGCACTTGGTATAGGACTGCCTTCATCTGCCCACCTGACCATTGGCAGCAGCTTATGGATTTGAATATAGATTTGTTTGATGATAGCATTGGTTAAGATAGGTGTTTGTTATTAATTTCCACCCAGTGGATCAATGGTTGCCAATTTGTTTTTCAAAAAATCAAAAAAAATTTTATTTACAAAAACAGTTGGCTGCACAAGCTGTAGTTTGCCGATCTAAAAAAATTCAAGTATTAATTTTGATTGCCAAGTATCTTTGTGCCCCTTTACATTTTACACCAGAAGGTAGTGCCTCACTCACCTGTTTTTTCCAATTTTTTTTTAAATTTTATTTTATTATGTTGTGTTAGTCACCATACAGTACATCATTGGTTTTTGATGTGGTGATCCACGATCCACTGTTTTCGTATAACACCCAGTGCTCCATGCAGTACGTGCCCTCCTTAATACCCGTCACCGGGCTAACCCATCCTCCCACCCCCTCCCCTCTAGAGCCCTCAGATTGTTTCTTAGAGTCCATAGTCTCTCATGGTTCATCTCTCCCTTCAATTCCACCCCCCTTCATTCTTCTAATGTCCTCCATGCTATTCCTTATGTTCCACAGATAAGTGAAACCATATGATAATTGTCTTTCTCTGCTTGACTTATTTCACTTAACACAATCTCCTCCAGTCCCATCCATGTTGAGGTAAAAGTTGGGTATTCATCCTTCCTGATGGCTGAGTAATATTCCATTGTATATATGGACCACATCTTCTTTATCCATTCATCTGCTGAAGGGCATCTCGGCTCTTTGCACAGTTGGCTATTAAGGGCAGTTAGGGGGAAGAGATTCCTTACGTACAGAGGGAGGAACATCAGAATAACGTCAGACCTATCCACAGAGACCTGGCAAGCCAGAAAGGCCTGGCAAGACATATTCAGGGTACTAAACGAGAAGAACATGCAGCCAAGAATACTTTATCTGGCAAGGCTGTCATTTAGAATGGATGGAGAGATACAGAGCTTCCAAGACTGGCAGAAACTGAAAGAATATGTAATCCATCCCTGCAAGAAATATTAAGGGGGGTTCTATAAAAGGAGAAAGACCCCAAGAGTGTATAGAAAAGAAATTTAGAGGGACAATCTATAAAAACAAGGTCTTCACAGGCAACATGATGATAATAAATTCATATCTTTCAATAATCACTCTCAACATGAATGGCCTAAATGCTTCCATAAAATGGCATAGGGTTGCAGATTGGATAAAAAGACAGGACCAATCCATATGCTGTCTACAAGAGACTCATTTTGAACCTAAAGATACATCCAGACTGAAAGTGAAGGGATGGAGATCCATCTTCCATGCCAATGGGCCTCAAAAGAAAGCTGGGGTAGCAATTCTTATAACAGACAAATTAGATTTTAAGCTAAAGACTGTAGTTAGAGACACAGAAGGACACTATATCATTCTTAAAGGGTCTATCCAACAAGAAGATCTAACAATTGTAAATATTTCTGACCCCAACATGGGAGCAGCCATCTACATAAGCCAACTGTTAACCAAAATAAAGAGTCATATAGATAACAATACGTTAATTGTAGGAGACCTCAATACTCCAATCTCAGCAATAGACAGATCATCTAAGCAGAAAATCAACACAGAAATGAGCTTTGAATGACACTGGACCAGATGGACCTCATAGATACTTACAGAACATTCCACCTTAAAACAACAGAATACTCATTCTTCTCGAGCGCACATGGAACTTTCTCCAGAATAGACCACATACTAGGTCACAAATCAAGTCTCAACCGATACCAAAAGATTGAGATTATTCCCTGCATATTCTCAGACCACAATGCTTTAAAACTGGAACTCAATCATAAGAAAACATTTGGCAGAAATTCAAACACTTGGAAGCTAAAGACCACTCTGCTCAAGAATGTTTGGGTCAACCCAGAAATCAAAGAAGAACTTAAACAATTCATGGAAACCAATGAGAATGAAAACACATCGATCCAAAACCTATGGGATACTGCAAAGGCAGTCCTAAGGCGGAAATACATAGCCATCCAAGCCTCACTCAAAAAAACAGAAAAATCTCAAATTCAACAACTAACTCTACACCTTAAAGAACTAAAGAAAAAGCAACAAACGATGCGTAAGCCACGCATTAGAAGATAATTAAGATTAGAGCAGAAATCAATGAATTAGAAACCAGAAACACAGATCAGATCAATGAAACTAGAAGCTGGTTCTTTGAAGGAATTAATAAGATCGATAAACCACTGGCCAGACCTATCCAAAAGAAAAGAGAAAGGACCCAAATTAATAAAATTATGAATGAAAAGGGAAAGATCACAACTAACACCAAGGAAATAGAAACAATTATTAGAAATTATTATCAACAACTACATGCCAATAAATTAAGCAACCTGGAAGAAATGGATGCCTTCCTGGAAACCTATAAGCTGCCAAGACTGAAACAGGAAGAAACTGACAACCTGAATAGGCCAATAACCAGTAACGAGATTGAAGCAGTGATCAAAAACCTCCCAAAAAACAAGAGTCCAGGGCCTGATGGATTCCCTGGGGAATTCTACCAAACATTCAAAGAAGAAATAATACCTATTCTCCTGAAGCTGTTCCAAAAAATAGAAACAGAAGGAAAGCTGCCAAATGTTTTTTGACTGCACACTCCTATTGTTCTTAGATGTGTTTATTTCAGAGTGGTTTCCAATATAATTTTCATTATAAAAAACACAAAGAAGAAATCTCTAAAGAATGAAATTAAGAATTTATTTTAAACACCGTAATATTTTCTTCTTGCAGCCCTTCCAAGAGCCCGCGGGTGATGCAAGTTCTCTTACTCGGGCAGGCGGGTGATCAGTCCCTGTGGGGCTGCACTCACGAGGGCTTTGCACACAAGACCTCCATCAGTTTGTGTTTTTTCCCAAATTTTCCACCTAGGATACAAGCAAGTTGAGGTGAGGTCGGCTGGTGTCATTGTGTGCCCCATAAATTATGGACTAAATGAACATTGGCTAGAAAGGAACCGGTAGCCATAAGTGTTCAAGGGAAGAACTGATGCCTGTTAAGAGTTTCCTGACCCGACATAATTAATCAAAGGCCCAGAAAAAAAAGACACAGTCTGGGCTGTGCCACATAAGTGAGGCGAAACCTGCATTTCAAAATGCAACCTGCCGGGGCGCCTGGGTGGCTCAGTCGTTAAGCATCTGCCTTCGGCTCGGGTCATGATCCCAGGGTCCTGGGATCGAGTCCCACATCGGGCTCCCTGCTCGGCGGGAAGCCTGCTTCTCCCTCTCTCATTCCCCCTGCTTGTGCTCCTGTTCTCGCTGTCTCTCTCTGTCATATAAATAAATAAAATCTTTAAAAAAAAAAATGCAACCTGCCGGTCTGTGATTTTTGGCTCTTCACTCTAGCAGAATTTATTCAGTTCTGCAATCCTTTGAAGTATACTAAATTAAAAAGGGTACATTTTAGATGCCTCATTGCTCAGTGGAGTTATTTGTTGGGCATACTAACTTCTAGTTATGTGGTTTAGTAAATATTTCAACAATCCACAAATACCTTAGACCTCTTAACACCTCAGTTAATTTAAGGTTGGTTTTGCTGAATTACTTAGCTGACCTGTGGATTCAGGTGGTGCAAAGAAGTAGCACATCCTAAAGGACTGAATGACAGGCTCACAGCAGATGGCCCCCATGAAAAGCCTCACTATTGCTGGCCTGTGATCCGAGGAAAGTCATGTCTATGGTCTGATTTAATTTTTGTCTGTAAATTAGGGGATGACAGTACCACAGGGTTAACATAATTACGTAAACATGCTTCAAACATTCCATGTTCGGCCCAAAAGAATGAGTACCATCCATTCATTCCTCTCTTTACTGAGCAGCTCTTACCTGCTGCACTGTTCCATGACAGAGACATAGATGGTAAGAAACAGAGGACACACAGTAACCGCAAATTATTGGAGGAGACACTTACCCAAACAACAATCATAGTGTCAGAGAGAATCTAAGTGCTTTGCACCTTGTTAATCCTCAGAGTAATACTGTGATATATGTTCTATTGTCCTTTTTCATAACTAAGGAAATTAAGGAGGTTTTAAATAAATTAAGGAAGTGTTATAATCTTGTCCTAATTTACAGTTAGACCTAAAAGTAAGATACACCTGAGACCAAAATTTTCTGTGCAATTCTAATTAATTCTGCCTAAGAGGTAAGGGAAGTTTTAAAATACGCTAAAAACTATTCAGTCATTCTGAGAGACTTAGAAAAACCAGGTTTTCATAAAATGTGATGAGGAGCCATGGTTACAATGTACATTTGAAAGATCTTTTAAAATCTTTTTAGTTTTCAAAACTGATCAGTTTAGAAATACTATCAGGCAAGGATTATTTTGGCATCGTGGCAGTGGTGTAGACGAGGAATTAGAAGGGTTCTTGCCCTGCATGGGAATCTGAGGGCACCAGTGTCCTTGTACAGCATCCTGGCAAAGCCACTCCCGTCACCACTGTCCCCCAGCGTCTGCAGGACGTGAGCCAGGTCCCAGACCTGCTGTTGGAGCACAGCCCGTTAGTTCCTTTGGTTTTCCAATCTGCCAAAATTGTATTTTTTAATTAAAAGAGCTTTGTGTCACTTTGACTTAAAATAATTGAGATCCCAGAGATACTGAGCTCCGAATTGCAAAAAGTACAATAAAATCAATAAGCACCACCAAAAACATATCTTTTCCAAGATTGCATTTTTACTTGATTCACCCGAGTGCCAAGCCCCTGCTGCTGCCCTGGGCCTGTTCTTTTCCTCTACCCTGTGTTCTAGGCTCGTGGGGCTTTTCAAGTGTGTGACTGGCTGTGGGTGGCTCTCCTCTGTCATCTCCTGACTTGGTTTTCCACGGCTTACTCATGTGCAAACTGTGTTTTGTGTTAAGAATAAGCAATGAAAAGCATGCTGTGAGCAGCTGGATGTAAAGGAATAGTTGCTGTGTCCAGGAACACACTTCCCACCAGGTGACGTCGGGTCGGCTGTGAGTGTGAGGAGTGGGTGCCAGGAAGTTTGCTCCGATACCCCTCACGTGGATGCCTGCCCAGAAACCCATTCTCCTAAGAAAATTCCCTTCCCTGAGCAGGACCGGTCACCGGTGGAAAGTGTGCATGGAATCCCCCAACCGTGAGATCCATGGATGCGAAGCCAGGGCTCCTGAACTCACTTTTGGCAGCTACAAGGGACTGAGCTTGTCTGCGCGTCCCTGCTGCAGATCATCGCAAGAAGGACTGGAAGCGAGGAGCAGAAAGGAGATGGAGACGTGGTGGAGAGGGAGGCTTGCATGAATATCCCTGCCCTGAATAATTGTTTCAAGGAATTAGTTTCAGAGATTGTTTTCAGATAAATGGATTACACACTGCAAATTGTTGTCATATACCGCACTCTTCTGCCCTGCTTTGGAATGGTTATCCCTTTTTGGATAATTTCTAATATTATATGCCTGATATGTATTACTGGGGGATACCTTTCATTAACATATCACTTAAAACATTAATTTGATGTTTTTCGAGTTTAGAAAACATAGAACAATAAAAGTTTAAAAAACAAAGTTTAATCTATGTTTAATATATACAGTAAATGTGAATTAAATTAACCATTGCACTTCTGAAACATGCTGGTGTCCTATTTCTAGGTGATGCCTGAGTCATCATGGAGTTCAATGATGGGTCAGAAAGAGTCCTGCAAAGCTGTAGGATGATTCCAGCTAAGCTGTGTGAAAACTGACTCAAATCATAACAACTTTTCTTCGCAGTCTGGGAATTGATTGACGACTGTGTCCTGGGAAGGGGGTCTATCTGTGAACAGAGTCAATTATCCTAGAAATCTGGTGCCAGTTGCCCTTTATCACTACCCGAGCAGAAAAGCCGCTGCCCTCCTCCTATGACGTCTCATCTCCGAGGAGCTGAGTGTTAGGACAGCGGGAAGACTCAGGGCAGCCAGGGAGGTTTAGGACAGGAAGCAAAACCACCAAGAAAGTTGTCCAGGAGGGCAGTATCCCGTCCTATGAAATGCAGTCTTTGTATGATTGCCAAAGAGTCAGGGTCCCAAACTTGGGAGTTCATGAGTAATATCATTAAAAAGTGATCCAAAAAGAACAATGTGTACAAATCTTTGATATCCTTACAGATAACAAGCTTGAAATCCTGGAGGAGGTACTTTATATTGTGGTCCAGAGGCCAAGCAGCCTGAGTGGGGACTGGGGGTGCAGCTGAAGAGAGGCTGTGACTGGAGTCCTCGCCCACTGCCCAGGAATCCACAGGGCCAGGTGCAGTGCACTCCTCTGCTGTATGGAATTAGGAGACACCTACCTGCCCATATATATTCCAACCCAAAGAGGAGCTGCCTACTACAGGGAAGTTTGGGCCACATCAAGAGGATGACCAGAGAAGAAAGGAAGTTTGAATGCATTTGCAAAGAATGCAGAGGGGCAACCAGTTAGGGTTAGGGTTTGGGACAAAGAATCCCCCACTGGCTGGTGCTGGCTGCATGTCAACCATTGTCCTGCCACCTGAGGTCCAGGTGAGTAGGACCTGAAGGAGAAGCCCTCTGCCACCAAGCTCTTGTAGGAAGCAGGACAGGGTATGCAGCACGTGGCAAAGTGGGAGCTTCTCAACACTGCTGTAGAGAAATAAAGCCGTCAAAGGGACAGTATGCATACGTGGGACTTCCCTGCGTGTGATACAGTCCCCAACGGTAGAGAGCACGGGTAGATGGCAGAGATTTGGTGAGAAAACCCTCAAACTACTGCCACCTGCCCCCCATCTACACCCCTGCCCACACACCTGCCAACCCCCCTGCACCACACACCTGCCCACCCCCTGCCCACACACCTGTCCACACACCTGCCCACCCCCTGCCCACACACCTGCCTACCCCCGTCCACACACCTGCCTACCCCCGTCCACACACCTGCCTACCCCCGGTCCACACACCTGCTCACCCCTTGCCCACATACGTCCAGCCCCTGCCCACCCCCTGCCCACCCCCTGCCCACCCACTTGCCCACCCC
>NC_058412.1:395385-440902 GCF_002201575.2 Neomonachus schauinslandi
CTTGCCCACCCCCCTGCCCACACACCTGCCGACTCCCTGCCCACCCCACTGCCCACACACTTGCCAATGCCCTGCCCACCCCCTGCCCAATCCCCTGCCCACACACCTGCCCACCCACTGCCCAGCCCTGCCCACACACCTGCTTACCCCCTGCCCACACACCTGCCTACCCCCTTCCCACCGCCCTGTCCACCCCATTGCCCACACACCTGCCCATGCCCTGCCCACCACCAAGAGCAGCTCAGCCTCCAGGGTGTGACGTCTCTGAAACGGGAAAGGACCAAAATAAAAACCAAAGGAAAGCTACATAGAAACCCAAGGCAGATATGAATTTACATCAAAAGAAAAAACACACTGTAATTGCTTGGTGTAGTTCTTAAAATTGCTTCTTAGAGGACATTTCTGCAGTACTGGAGTATGGAGGATAGATCTGAGAAAAGAAAGCACATGAAGTGGGAAATGACATCGAAATAGACTCACATGCTGAGAAAGTGGTGCTGTGGAAGCAAAGGGTCCCCCAGGCACCACTCACTGCGCTGCAGGAACCCAACTGAATGGAAGCAACAGGGAGGGCCACAGATGTGCTGGATGCTGGCGACCAGGCGAAGGGAAACAGGAGCCACGTCCCTCGGGGAGGAGCCACGCCTGCACTCTCAAGAGCTCTAGGAAGAGAGATGTGAGTCAATTAGTTTATACCTGATCCATCGATCATTTTAAAGTGAGAGCAAGAGAAGACAGTAGTCTCAAATCTGAAGAACTAAATGAAGCGAGGAAGGCATCTTCTTGTGAAAGTCACTTAAAATCAAGGAAGCCAACAGGTAAATAGGACTTACGGTTAGGGCGTGAGAAGAGGCACTTCTGGACGGTGCAGACCTCATTTACACGCAGATAACAGCTCAGTGTCCATGGTAGTGACAGCCAACCACTGAATACACATGCTACAAAACCGAGAAATGAAAACAGAGTTAAGATGAATTAGTGGTATAAGGAGCTAAAAATGAGATGAAAATTACTGGTGTGCCAATTTTGGCATTTGTCAAAGCAGAATTTTGGAAATAAATTTAAAAGCTCATAAATTTTAGAGAATATGTACATATGTAAATTTGTAGGGCAACATTTAAAGATGTTACTATGCAAAATCAGAAACCATTGGGGAAGGGAAGCTTGAAGAGATGGCCTTGTCAATTTAATTTTATGTATTTGAATTTAGAAGTCAGTGTTTTAAGATAATAAAGAGGTTTAAGTATGTTATTGTAAGTTATGTCTCCCCTACACGGTTTGTAGGGCTAGTGACCCTAAAGCCAATGATGGGCGGACTCAGGAGGACTGATCAAGTGCCTGAAACACCGAGAGGAAGGCGTGAGGGCTGACATCTGGGATTGGATGTGCCAAGTCAAGACCTTTAGGAGTGAGGCCTTTCTCACAAAGAAAAGAAGTCTCTTCACTAATTAAGGAATTGTTATCTACTAATTAAGGAATGTCCAGCTTTGTGATTTACTCACTTTAGCCTCTTGAATATCAATGAGTGCCAAACTGAAGAAAATTTTTCATTTATTAGCAGCCATATTTGGCATCAAAAATCACAAATCTATTTATCTGTCACAAAATAAATCTTATGACATTCCTAGCGATGAATTTATCCTCACATTCCATCTAGCCTCCGAGCTGATACTCCTGCAGGTGGGGCTGGGGGGACCGTGGGTCCTTAAACATGCTCTGATGTGCTCTTGCTGGCTCACCGCCGCCTCCTGGACGCAGTGAGCTGCCTTCCTCATGGGCCACCTTCCCTTCTGTACTCTTCAAATTCGTCAGCAAGTTTGATGTGTTTTCTTGTCAATATTTCCCTTATCTTAAAATTGTTATTACTGAAAGAAAATCACAGTCTTTTGCAATTCTTCAAAAGTACAAATAAAAGAGGACTCTCAGAACACACAATTTTGATGAGTCTAATAAACACCCAGGGAACTTGTCAAGGTGCCCTACCCATCAGTCTGGGATTCAGTCTTGGTGGGACCAAAGGTCTGCATTTTTGATAACTACCCACTGCTACTCTGAAGATGGTGGTCAGGAAACATGTGTTAAGGATTATTTTTCTAAGGCTTTTAATCTGAATATTTTTGTTTCCATTTAAAGAAAGCCCCTTTGATTTCTTATGGCTATAAAGTCCTTCGTTTTGCCCGTTTCTAAAAGAAGTTGTGTAGACCGGCTCATCCCCACTCTCTCCGGCTTCTTCCACGTCTTTGTGAAAGGCACCTGACTCCCTGACCACGTTCTCCCAATACGCTTCCGCCCCACCTCCTTCTCCCTTCCCGTGGACGGAGGATCCTATGTCTTTAATAACAGAGACTTCTCTAATTCCGTACGGTTTTCATACTAAGGATGAATTTTGGTTACATATGCTTGTAGGTGTTTCAAACGGAGATAAATATGCTTGACAAGCTTGGTTGATCTCTTCATAATTCTCTGATGTGGTGTTTCCAATTTTGTTGTTTTCCAAAAGCGTATGGCAACAGCTCCAGTTCCTTGAGCTACTCGTCTATTTAATTCTGGTTTATTGAAATGTTCTTAGAGGCTTGACTTTAGAAGGAATTTTAACAATATTTAATAATGGTTGAATAATGATTAACAATATATCTATGGAGCAATGTTCATATCTATGCTTATCAAAATTTATTAAAACTGAGTGAAATACCAGATTAATTACATCAATTTCACAGATATCTGGCTATCTGTGTATTTTTTCATGTTCTTATTTATTAAATCCCCTTCCTTTTCTGTCTCAATTAGAACCTCTTCCCTTGAATTTAGTCTGAGCACTAATAAACCAGCATTTATTGTGGAGGAAAGTGAATCCCTTGACACTAGAACGGTAGAAGCTGTTTTGGCAAAACCCACACATCATCAAGCATTTTCCAGGTGCTCATAAAGATATGTTCCCTTAGGGACAGGCAGTGAATTGGAAAATCAGTTTTCTTTCAAATGACTTCATGCATTTTTTTTTAATGTTTAATGGAATGCACTGATTTTTCTTTTTTAGTTTTATGGGATAAAAACGCGTTCTGATGCTAACGTTTTAATGAACAATTTTTTACAAACTAAGATCTCAACGCCCAAAACCGTTTCCCAAAATGTGTTCAGACCACTTGGGAAGGCCGTAAAGGCAAGAGGAAAAACTCCCGGTTCACGGTCTCAGAGAAAGGGCCATGGCAGTTGGTTTATAAACGACCCAATTAAAACGAGAAGGCCACGTACGGTTATTCCTCATCCGAATCACACGCAGTCCCCGCTCCCCGCTGTCCCCACGACGGGGTGCAGGGTTCCGCCGCGTCAGCGTGACTCCGGGGTCCGCCCCGCGCCACGCTCGTCTTCCGCTCTCACGGCGTCCTACGGGTCTTGCGGACAAGCCTTCGCGTAAACGTAAGACAGGGTTTCGGTTAAACGGACGCACCGATCAGCCTCACCAAGGGCAGACAAATACAATTCGCAATTCGCTTTTCGTTCACCCCCAATAAAATGACCCTTCTTCATTTGCAGGATGTCTGATCAGGCCTCTCGGCAGGTCCAATCACTTGACCGTTCTGTGAGTTACCGGGAAGCCACGGGACACCAAAGCGAAGACCGAAGCGCTCGGGTCCCACCAGCAGAGCCCGCCTCGCGAGCCCGGGCAAAGCGCATGAGGGGCCACAGCGCCAGAGCGACGTCATGTCTGAGTGGCGTCACGTCCGAGCGACGTCACGTCCGAGCGCCCTCGCGTCCGAGCGGCCTCGCGTCCGAGCGACGTCGCGTCCGAGCGGCCTCGCGTCCCAGCGCCCTCGCGTCCGAGCGCCCTCGCGTCCGAGCGGCCTCGCGTCCGAGCGCCCTCGCGTCCGAGCGGCCTCGCGTCCGAGCGACGTCACGTCCGAGCGACGTCGCGTCCGAGCGCCCTCGCGTCCGAGCGGCCTCATGCCCGAGCGCCCTCGCGTCCGAGCGCCTTCGCGTCCCAGCGCCCTCGCGTCCGAGCGACGTCACGTCCGAGCGCCCTCGCGTCCGAGCGGCCTCGCGTCCGAGCGACGTCGCGTCCGAGCGGCCTCGCGTCCCAGCGCCCTCGCATCCGAGCGACGTCACGTCCGAGCGCCCTCGCGTCCGAGCGACGTCACGTCCGAGCGACGTCGCGTCCGAGCGCCCTCGCGTCCGAGCGGCCTCGCGTCCGAGCGACGTCGCGTCCGAGCGGCCTCGCGTCCCAGCGCCCTCGCGTCCGAGCGCCCTCGCGTCCGAGCGGCCTCGCGTCCGAGCGCCCTCGCGTCCGAGCGGCCTCGCGTCCGAGCGACGTCGCGTCCGAGCGACGTCGCGTCCGAGCGCCCTCGCGTCCGAGCGGCCTCATGCCCGAGCGCCCTCGCGTCCGAGCGCCTTCGCGTCCCAGCGCCCTCGCGTCCGAGCGACGTCACGTCCGAGCGCCCTCGCGTCCGAGCGGCCTCGCGTCCGAGCGACGTCACGTCCGAGCGACGTCGCGTCCGAGCGCCCTCGCGTCCGAGCGGCCTCATGCCCGAGCGCCCTCGCGTCCGAGCGCCGTCGCGTCCGAGCGGCCTCGCGTCCAGGCGCCCTCGCGTCGAGCACCGTCCAGTTTTCCCTCGGGCTGCCAGTCCGGAGGGAGTCACGTCACTTCCGTTGGGCACTTCCGGTCAGACAATCGTTGAGCCGGCTTACATCATCTCCAAGTTCTCAGGCCAGGAATCTGATTACAAATTGGTGTGAGAACGGAACCAGGCATTTGCAGTCTTTTTCCTGTTTGCACGTCTGGCTAAGTGGCCTGAAACGCGCCTCTGTCAGGGGCATTTTCTGGCCCGCCCCTCCCTCCGCACGGTGGACCTTGCCCTGGAGCGGGACGCCCCGCCGCCCCCCGCGTGCGGCTCTCGCCCACCTCCGCCCCGCCCGAGATGCAGCCTCGGGCCGTGCTCCCCGGCCGGCGCAGGACGTCGTGCTCCCCCCGCGTCGGGAGCAAGCCCGAGCGCCCATGAGGCACCTCGGCGGTCGGTCGGCGCGGGGCCGGCCCGCAGGCCACATTTCCCGACACACCGCCCACCCGGGAAGCCGCTCCCTTCGCTCGCGTCAGGGCGGCAGGCGGCTCTGAGGTCCCTCTGCTTGCCCGGGGCCTGAGGGAAGACAGGGTGCGCCTCGGCGCCGGAGCCTGCCCGCCCCCAGCCTCCCCCGGGTCCCGCTGCGTGAGGTTCTTGGCCACGTTCCTCCTTCACCGGAGCCAGCTCCGGAGGGCTCGCGTCCGTCCCCAGCCCTGGCAAGCCCTGTGCTGGCCCGAGGTGCCTGGGCCGGCGGGGTCCGGGTTACGTACCCCCGACCTGGAAACTTCACCCTACGCGCGAGAGGCTGTTCTGCTAGCATCCTGGCTTTCCACCACGCCTCCGCCGCTCCCCATGTGCGCGGGTCCCCGGGCGGGCGCCCGGCTCGGCGGCGCCCCGCGAGCCCGGGGCCGTAGGTCTAACCTGGGTGGCTGGTACCCGGGAGGCTGGTTTCAGGTTGAATGAGTGCGTATGAGCGGAACCCAGCGTGCTGGCACTTAGCACATGCTTAGCGATTGAAATGGGATACGTTCTGTAATTATTATTACAGCTATAGAATACATACATAATATCATATAGCTCTAACTTCATGTCTACTGCCTGCCTTCCATGGGTCCCTGATTAACCCAAATCCTAGGCTGCTGTTTGTCTGTCAGGGCACTGGGGGGCCCGGGAGGCCACTGCCTCCCCGCTCCCACCCTCTCAGAGGGCCTCCACCCCCCGGTGCTCAAAAACAGGTGTTGAAAGAATGAATGGAAAGGACGTGGCTGTGCTGGAGCCAGTTACTATTTCTAGTTGCAAAATCTGGACTGCGCTTATTTTCCGTAGCCATCTGTACACTCACTAGAGAACCGCGTCTCTCCCACAAGCATTTTACCACCTAGAGCCGAAGAAGCCACATGGTGAGGAAGTCACACTTGCTCAGGTGTGTGTCCCTCCCCAGGTCAGGGCCCACTCAACCACCTGCCTAGCTAAGCAGGGCTGCAGTTCTGAAACTGACTTGAAATAAAGACAATAGCACTTGTGTTAGGTGTAATGAAAAGATTTGTGTTTTGTACTTTTCACAAACACTTTTTATTTTTAAATCGACATCCTACCATATGCATGCACACGTAAGTGCTACTTGACATGGGAGCTACCTTACACACATTCCCACCCCTTGGGACAGTGAGAAACATCTTAATTCATCCCGAACTTTCCATGTCTTTAAAACAACTGCTTCAATCATTTCATGAAAGGCAGGAAGTAGGCAGGGCACCTGTGTTCTCATTTAGGCTTTAAAAGAGCAGAAGTTACTGGCATTTGGATTTGATGTCACAGATTTCCTGCTTCAGCAGTTTCGGTCTGGCCACAGGATCCCCTTCAGAGCTAGGCCTGAATATCACAATTACGTCCATTTCAAAGATGAGAAAGCTGTCAGGAGTCTCCTAGGAACCTGCCTCTGAGTCTAACGTAGGCCAATGTGGCGCGGGTCTCACGGCCCCAGGACTTTTACCAAACCCTCCGTTTTTTCTCTGCATCCATCTGCTCCTGACTCGTAGGGTCGTGTTTGGTGACCCCTCACCTCTGGGGCTCACCAAGACCATTCCCAGGGCTCGCCCAGAATGTCTCTCCTTGACGGACCACACGCAGCTGCGCTTCACACATTTTCACAGCAGGACAATTACTTCACTGTGGGACTATTTCACAATCAATTTCTCTATCCTTCTGGAAATGGAATTTAACTTTTCCACATGTTATTGGATCCCTAGCTCACACCACGGAAAAGTCTATAATGTAGGAAGGACGTTAGGGTTCAAAGCTGATGGCCAAGGAAGAATTCTTGGTGCATCAAAGTTGTCTTGGTGACCAAAGACGTCATTGGTGCAAAAAGGTGGTTTTATTAAAGCACGGGGACAGGGCCTGTGGGCAGAAAGAGCAGCACTGGGGTCAGGAGGAGTGGCCCATTGTATGCTTTCAGGTTGGGAAGGGGTTAGGGACAGCGTAAGTCTCTAAGGAATTTTGGAAGCAAGGTTTCCAGGACCTTGAGGGGGCTAGCTATTGTTGAGAAAAGGTCATTTATTACCGTCTAATAAAACCTGAGTCATGAGACCCTTCAGATATGGGCCATATGCTTGGGGGATGTTTGCCAACACGTATCTTGGGGGGTTTGGAGATAAAGGAAATTTCTAAAGGAATTTTTATATGCTAAAGCAGACTTACAGGTTCCTGGCGGTTGGGCTGAGATTGCCTTTGGCCCTTAGCAAAGTGTCACATCGAGGCAGTTGAGCTCCTAGAGGAAGGTCACTCTGCCTGTTTCAAGTACTTGTCAATGGGCTGTAGGTAGTAAGGAAATTTAATAATTTCTCTTCTGCCTTTGTTTCCCACATCAGTCTACATTTTAGATTAAGGATTTTATTGGAAGATTTTAGGAGGAAATACAGGAAACTGGTAAGAGACACCAGTTACATAAGGTTAGGAACCCCGAAGTGCTGTTCGGAGCAAGTCATGCCTGCATCAGACCTCACAGCGGCCCCACACGGGAGAGGCTGCCAGTGCCTCCTTTCTCTGAAATCGAAGCAAAAACCCTGAGAGGTCACATGGCTTGTCAAGCTCGCTCTGCTGGTCGTGGATGAGCCGGTACTTAACTCAGGTGGTTTGGTGTCCACTTCCTAGACTGAGAGTTTTCTTAAACAATTCAGGAAGCTTCCACGGAAAAGCCATCTTTCTTTTCTTCCTGGGGTATTTTAACTCAGTTTCCCCACAGGCCTTTGCAGTGGGCCTTCTGGGCTGCTCATGTGGTAGGCGGCAAACCAGGACCCCTCCCACCGTGGGTCTGCTGTCCCAGCACACTCAGGCGGCCCTCTGTGGTCGGTGGGCCCTTGGCCACTGCCCACCCAGCCAGTGTTGATGGGACTCTCCACAAGGGAGCATCTACTGGCTGTCAGTGAAAATAACCAGGCTTTCTTCTAAAATGCTTAGGGGTAAAGTGTCATTTATGCAAAGAACTTAGCCTAGAGATTCACAAAGTATGCCTGTAGAGAGACTGTATGATTCTACATGATTTCTAAATAATGCAGATCATATTTTTTTGGCTTAGAAGTGGGCAGAATAAACACTTCCCCGAAAAATATTTGCTTGTTCATTTATTTATATGCATAGAAGCCAAATGTTTTATAGGAGAGTCAAATATGCCTATGGCCTGGCACCCAAGCTCCAGAAGGTCCCCTCCTTATAGGGAGGGCTGGGCGGAGAGTGTGAGGGGCAGCTGGGTCACAGTGCTGCCCTTCACGTCTTGCCCTTCATGGTCAGTCGTGACCTCCAGGGTTCATGGTTAGTCCTGTCCTTCACAGTCAGTCGTGCGGGCGCTTGTTGTGACCCACGTGTCACAGAGGGGGGACACGGAGTCAGAGCAGTGGCCTGGTTTGGCCCAGTCTGCATGCTTAATGCTGGAGCCAGGTGTGATGCCTCCTCCTGAGATACCTGCTGCTAGAAGACCCCAACTGACTAAGGCGGGTGCATGCTTGCCTGGGAGAAGCCCACCGGACTGGCGGGCGAGCAGGTCGGGGAGAGACCCGGACACATAACACGCAAGCTGAGTCGTGGAAGGTAAGAGGGAAGATGGGTGAGGTGCTGGTGGTGAGCAGGCAGTGGGGACAACGCGGAGCCGGACGGGAGACCTGGCACTTGGAGAAGGGGCGCGGGCGGAGACGGGCACACAGCTGCTCTTGGAGCGGGAGCCCCGCGGAAGAGCGTCCCAGAGTGATGGCTCTCCTGTTGAGCTGAACCCCACAACCCCCCAAATTTATGCGTTACCCCTGCGCCACCAAGGCCACATGTTCTATCCTCCGTGTCACGACACAGTGAAGAGACCGGGGTGAATACACAGCAGCTCTCCCGCCTTCCGCGTGGTCTCAGCGGTGCTCCTGCAGGACCCTGCTCGAGGAGCCGGCCGGTGCGCACCGGCGCGGAGCGGAGCCCTCCCGGGAAGGACGCGCTAGGCGCGCCCGGGACGAGCCCCAGGGGCCGCACGAGCGCGCAGGCTGCTCTCCCCCCACCCCCCTCCCCGGCTCCAGGGTAAGTTCTCCACGCACAGGATTTTAAATGGGGAAATAAAACGGCAGTATCCTGTATCTCCACTGTTAGCCTCAATTACTGTACGTTGTAAATTTTGACTTACAGTAGAGTCCGCATGGAGTTCTGGCTAAGAAACGTACAGTAATAGGCCATTTATAAAACTGACAAAAATTCTTCTGCTAATGCCAGGAATAACTAAGGATTTTCAGAAAGAAAAACAGGAATATTTCCTCATATAAATAATAGATAAAGAATGAAAAAGTAAATGAACATAATCCAGCAGTAATCCCCTTAGGGGACAATAAAACCCGAAAAGTCCAATTTGTGTAGCAAGACCCATTAGGCAGGAAGTTAATAAGCCAGACACGTCCTGCGCTCTGAAGGGAGTGACCTAATGTGGGGTCTGATGTCTTGAATAAGAAACTGCGGAAGGAAGGAATTTTAGCATTTCATTATTTTGCATTTGTCCAGAGCTCCGGTCGGGAAGGCCCGCGCGGCTCCTCGTGACCGGGGCTTCGGGGCAGAGCTGGGCCCTGGGCATCGCCTCTCCACCCCCCCCGTGGCGGTGGCCTTTTGAATTCTCAGATTCCGAGGCTTAAATTAAGCTGCTTATTCTACTTTTGTAGGTAACTATTTTCTGTTGGAGGTGAGTATCTTACTCAGGGAAGTATTTTATAAAAGGATAGGATAGATTTAGACAAGCTTAAACTTGTATAAATGCAAGTTTTATACAAGTATTTTACTTGTATAAAAAAAAGAAAAATACAAGTTTAAACCATATTGTGTTGTAAACCTCCCACATTTCTATTTTCTACAAGAAGAAATTTCAGGAGTTTAAATATTTATTCTCAGTACATTGGGTCATTCTAATAACAATGTTCACCCTGCATTAGTGATTGCAAGCATTAACTTTAGAGACTGTAACTTTCCAGCTCCACATTTAAGTAAGCAAGGCTCGCCCTGTGTATGATTTCAACACACTGTTCTCTGGATTGAAGATGGAGCGCATACAAGACTTTGTATTTTTTTTCCTACAATGACTATGAATTTCTCTAATACTTTGTAACCAAATTCCATTGATGGGCAGTTGGGCGAGGCCATGGAGCTGAGTGAATTCCACTAGCGGGGAGGCCACAAATGTGCAAATTTCCTCTGGTTAACTCTGAGTCCTCGCCCCCCTGTCCAGCTTGTCAGGGTGCTGACCTGATGCAGACACTTGGTTCTTCTGGTCCTGTCTGCAACCACAGTGATTACTCAGATGCTTTGTTCTCGTGGTGCATCCAGGCTCGCTGAATGTTTGAGGTAAAATGATCAGAATAGACATGATCATCATATATTTTCTGTCTTATATAATTCATATTTAATGTTCCAAATTTTATAGTAAAGCTGATGAATATCTTCCCAAATTTCAAAAGTGTTGCATGAAAATGAGGCATGATCCCATTTGCATGTGGCCAGGTTGTAAGACTGTACCTCTTTAACTCATTTTCTTCAAACCCAGCAGTGCATTTTGACTACCTGATTAGCTATTTTTTTTCCTTCTCATGCTTTCCTTCAAAGATGTCCTTGGTAGGAAAGAAACAAAATTGCACTATACATCTTTGAATAAAATATTTCAGTTACTGAAACAACTCAGCATTAGAGTTTGTTGGGATGTATGTGTGTGTGTTTTAAGAATGACAATCTTATTTCTTTATCTGTAGCTTGAGGGAATTCTTGGAAGGACTCTAATAATGAGCAAATAAGACATATTTGTGCTGTAATATTTCAGTTGTCTCCTGAAACATGACTAGTTCCTGTATGTCTTAGAGGTAGGATCTGGGTTGGCTGTAAGCCAGTTCACCAGTCAGATATATAACAATCTTTAAACAAAGAGTTTATGACTTACTGAACACACATCTACCTTTCTTTGCCTCTGATCCCAAACAGATGTCAGAGAATAATCAAAGCTAAAATAAATTAATTTCAGAAAATGCTGGGAGGGAAGAAACAGAGCCATCAACATACCAAAAAAACATTTTTTTTAGAAATCTCCCAAATTGAGAAACAGATAGGGCCTTAACTTGAGAAAGAACTAGTCCTAAGGCAACTGCAATCCTTAGCACCAATAGCGTATAAAACACTGCTCCAGAGATAAGAGCCCTCGACAGAAGGCTCCAGGCAGAGAGAAGATGAATGGAATAAAAAGGGTGGGGATGGCCCTTCCTGTGCAAGTCGGGAAAGCCCCCCCCACCCCCCGCCCCTGCGCGGCCTCCTGCCATGCTCAGCCAGCTCATCCACCCTGGAAAGTGACATTTCTCTTGCCCTGAGTTGTACTGAAGAGGGGAACCCGCAGAGTGTTCTCATAGGCTAATGTAGAAAATACTGGTGATGAGGCCACTCACCAGGAGCCTGGGAGTCCACATCCGTGGAAGTCTGGCTGTGAGTTCAGCCAACCCCGGGGGCAGCAATTCCCATCATTCTCTGTGGGCAGGCATGATGCTCCCTTGTGCTCCGAGTGTGTGTCCGCAGCGCCATCGAGAGTATAAATACAACATGGGCGTCGGAGAAAGCCAGCATGGCAGAGAAGCTGCAGGACTTCGTTTCCATGATGGGAGTCTCATCCTCCCAGGGGCTTCCCTGGCGACAGAAACACCTCGGACACGACACAACAAGGAGACACAGGAACTCTCTGAAAGGAGGGGCTGCAGCAGCCTCGGGACCTCAGGAGAGCAAAATCACACAGGTGGCTCTCTCATTGTTCCCACATGACCTGGACATGTCCCTGTGGCCCCCAGATGTCCCACATGGCTGCTACATCATACCTCCAGCCAGAACCACCTGTGGTTGCAAGCACAGAAGCTCCAAGGAGAACCAACCCCATCAGCCAAAGGTCTGGGCGGCAGTGCCATGGAAGACAAACACAATTATTTGTCCTATTCCAGAAAACACCAGCAGCACCCCCCCCAACACACATCACCACCATGGTTTTAAAAAGAAAAGAACAGAGCTCATTGTCTACCTTCTCATGGCACCCCTGGCCAGCTGGGCTCCAGTCCAAGCAGGGAGGAACTGCAAGTGCCTGGTTCCCCCAGCAGGACAACTTAGTGGGTCCATCGTAGCCCAGCAAGGATAGGCTTAACTGTGCTGCATTTTGGGGGGGGCGGGGGGCGGTCAGCACTCTTGCCCCATGACAGAGTGTGTCAGAGGAAATCTCAAAGGAATGAAGAGCACTAATCTAAGATCTTCCCTCAAGAAGCTAGAAAAAGAAGA
Source organism: Neomonachus schauinslandi (assembly GCF_002201575.2). Lineage (NCBI taxonomy): Eukaryota > Metazoa > Chordata > Mammalia > Carnivora > Phocidae > Neomonachus > Neomonachus schauinslandi. The sequence goes on from NC_058412.1 coordinate 407,745, forward strand.
GTCAAATAGACCCAGAGCATGCAATAAGCAGGACATAAAAGGCAAGCGTAGAAATCTATGAAATTGGATATAGGAAAACATTTGGGAAACCAACGAAACTGATGAAAGCATCAATAAAGAAAAAAATGAAAGTCAGGATGAAAAAGCAGATGGGAAATGAGCGGTAAGCAAGAAGCTGGGAACCAATAAGCAGACAGGCAATATCAGAGTGGTTGTGATAAAGAAACCACGCTGGGGAAGCCCGAGGCCACAGCGTTTCCCAAATAAACCGTGCAGGCGTACTGGGTCTGAGAGCGCAGTGAAGGCTGAGAACACAAGGATTGTCGGAGTCTGTATAACTGCGTCTTGAAGTGTGGTCCCCAACCAGCTGCATGGGCATCACCTGGGAATCGTTAGAAAGGCAAATTCTCAAGCCCCATGCAAACCTTCCGAATTAGACATCTCTGTGCATCGAGCCCAGAGGCTTTGCATGTGCTTCTGAGCACAGTCAAGTTTGAGTCCGGCTGCTGTGTGTGAAAGATGGAATCCCAGAGCCCCTCTCCACCCACGGAAGCCTGGCCATGGCCTCCCCACGTCAGCAGAAGTCTGGAGATACAGTACTCAGGAGATCCGATTTTTAGAAAAGCACTTCCCAAACTGGAACATGCATACAGATTCTTGCTGGACACAGATTGTGGTCTAATAGGTCTGGGCTGACTGGAGATAATGCATGTTTAATAAGCTCCCTGGGGATGCTGGTGCTGCTGGCCTGAGGACCACACTAAGTATCAGGGAGCACAGTGGTGGTTCTCAGTCTCGGCTGCACCACCATCACCTGGGGAGATCTGCACACTGCCCACGCTAATTCCTACCCTGGGGTGTTTGCTTAATTGGCGTGGTGTGTGGCCTGAGCGCTGAGATCTTTAAAACTCCCTAGATGATCCACTGCATTGCAAAGGTTGGAACCCCTGAAGCTGGGACAGCAGAAGGTGAGTGCTCCAAGCTGTAAGTAGAGCGTCAGTGAAAATTTACATACAGAAAAGGGAACACCAATCTCCTTCTCTAACTCAGCTTCTAAGCAAGAGCTTATATGGTTACTCTGTGGGGAAAATTCACCCAAATGAAAAGAAATGGGGAAATAATTTTAATCACCACCTGATCAGGCAATATGTTCCATCCAGGCTTACACACAAATTGGTGAAGTGAACACGTAATCAGGCAATTAATTTTCAATTGTAAGGGCCAAAAAGAATCCTTTCTAAAGCATTCCCCCAAATATCTGGAAATGAACTTAAAACAGGAATTGTGGCAAGATATACAATTGTGCAAAACTATAAAGCCTAAGGACATAAAAGTTGAATCTACCTAAAGAGACAATCATACTGAGTAGAAGAATTCACCTTTATAAAGCCATCAACTATGCCCAAACTAATCTATTAAATCAATTCAATTAAAATATCTAATTATTTCAATTAAAAATATCAGATCTCCAATAGAATATTTGGTGGAACTTGAAAAGCTGATTCTAAAATTCATCTAAAACATACACAAGGTTAACCAACAATATTTTCAGATAAATGACAAGTGCACTCATTTGGACACAGAAAAACTCATTGATCAATAATTAAGTATTAAAAATTTAATATGAAAAGGTAGATTATCTCTGTCTTCTTTTGAGTAATGTTCCCCATAATGAGTAATTTTTGCTGATCCTTAGTTTCTTTTTTACCTACGAATTTAGTATGAGAAAATTATCTTGTGAAAAATGACACGGAATATGTTATAAGCTAGCACAGTGCTCAGAGCCAAGAGATGCAGAAGACATTCTTTCTGAAACCAGAGCATCAGTTTTTTTCAGCATGGTATAAAATTTATTCTTTGAAAAGACTTAAGATTTACACAAACCTCTAGCAACATTAGCAAGAAAAAACAGGAATAATCTGCATTTTCATATTACATTTTAATAGTAAATTATTCATTTATATTATTCATTTATTCACTATTTAACATTAAAATGTAGATCTAATAGACAGTTTTCTAGAGAAATATACCTTACCAAAGTTTATTCAAGAAGAAATGAAATCAAGAAAACTGAATACACTTATATCCACTAAGGAAATGGAATCAGTTAATGGTAAGAAAACTACTGGAAAACAGAAACAGAAGTCCCAGTTAGTGACATGTTTTTATCAAACTTCTAAGTTTTACTTAAAAGTCTTATTTTTCAAAGCAGTTTTAGGTTCACATCCAAATTAAGTGGAAGGCACAGAGATTTTCCTCTCAGCTCCCACACAGGCACAGCCTGGCCATTTCCAACACTCGCCCCAGACAGGACGTTTGTTACAACTGGTGAGCCCACGTGGACACATGACCACCCAGGGTCAACAATTCACTGTTGGTGTTCATTCTGGGGGTTTAGATAAATAGATGGTGACATATATCCATCTTGACAGTATCATCCAGAGTATTTTCCCTGTCCCCCAAATTCTCTGTGCTCCACAGAACGCCAATCTTTCTTAAAGTATTTTTTAACTGTTACTGAATCAGGAGACATGACAAGTTACAAGGACAGTCAAACCAATCCCAGAATCCCATGTTTGACTGCAACTCGGCTCCTAAGGATGTGAGAGTCCTGTCAGGAATACAGAAGCTGGTCCTTAAGCAGAAGACATTCTTCTTCAAACAGAAGGCCAGGGAATGGGATGCAGAGCCCAGAGGTTCAGGTAGGGATAACAGAGGTCTGAGGAGGACTGCTGACTGGCCACTCATCTCACGTGAGCAGGTAGGCTATGTGGGCAGTGCTGGAGAAGGCAGGTGCTGGAACTGAGTCCGAGAGCCATTGGAGGGGTGCGTCCCTTCCCTCAAGTCCCAGTTCCAACATCCTGGCATCCCTCACAGAAAGAACCAAACGGGCATCCAGCTGCGAGAAGCGGGTAGCCACGTCCTGTGGGGGCTGTAGGGTGTCCGTCTACACAGATAATGGTTTTCCCTCGGAAATAAAGATGATTTTCTCCATTTCCATTGCCTTCTATTACTGCTGCTGAGACTCTCAGTGCCCTGCTGCTTCCCTCCTACTCACATAGTCCCCCTTGTTTCCCTTTTGAAGTTTAAAAACTTACCCTTCTCCCCAAATCCCATGATTATTTGTTTGGGTCCGGGTGTTTTTATTCCTTACCAAGGACATTGGACAGACCTGTAAACCTGGGAATGGGGGGACTCCATTCTAGGAAACTTGCTGATTTTGTAAGAATGGTTTCTCCTCACACTTTCTCTGTGCTCTTTCTGGGACTGTTATTCACACGTTGTGCATCCCACACTGACATCAATGTTCATTTGTTTTGTTTCTTAAATTCCACACATGAGTGGGATTATATGGTATTTGTCTTTCTCTGATTGACTTATTTCACACAGCGTGATACGCTCTAGTTCATCCACATCATTGCAAATGGCAAGATTTCATATTTTTTGATGGCTGCATAATATTCCATTGTATATATACCATATCTTTATCCATTCATCTGTCGATGGACATCTGGGCTCTTTGCATAATTTGGCTATTGTGGACATTGCTACTATAAACATTGAGATGCATGTGCTCCTGTGAATCAGCACTTTTGTACCACCTCACACCAGTCAGAAGGGCTAAAATTAACAAGTCAGGAAATGACAAATGTTGGCGAGGATGCGGAGAAAGGGGAACCCTCCTACACTGTTGGTGGGAATGCAAGCTGGTGCAGCCACTCTGGAAAACTGTATGGAGGTTCCTCAAAAAGTTGGAAATAGAGCTACCCTATGACCCAGTAACTGCACTACTGGGTATTTACCCCAAAGATACAAAGGTGCTGATTCACCACTTATTTTGTTTGCTTTAGAGATGTTCTCCAGTGCCTGGTGATCATATTACAGAGCGTGGCACTGAAAATACTTGCAGTAATTGCCCGAAGCCTGTCAGCATTGGTGCTAGGTGATGGGGTAGGACCCCTTTCCAGGGGGGTCCCTGACATCAGTGTCTTCCGGGCACGCCCCACTCTGCTGTTGCTTTGTTGTGGGTGGGAGGACGTGTGGTGGCCACAAGGGCAGGCAGCTTCTAGAAGCAGAGAGGAAAGGAATCTGGTGATCTTACCACTCACAGTTTAGGACTTGCCCTCACCCCACGGCTTTGTGTGCTGCCTGCCCCTCAGTCCCTGGCTGTGAAGGCTGTGCTGTCTGGAACCCACCTGGTTGCACCCCTGACGTGTGTTGTTTGGGGTGGAAAAGGGATGGGTCCACAGCCTCCTTTAGAAGACTCAGTCTTTCTATATTTCAGCTGACTTGATACTGTGATTTCAAATCACAATGTACCTGGTGTTTCTAATTTTAAGATTTTGAGGTTCTGTGGTTTACATAGATAAATGTCATTGAATGGGTTTATTTTTCATATATCATCTGAGTTTAAAACATCATAAAACAAAAAGAATTAAAAATTCCAAAAGAAGAAACAATATAAGCCTTTAAAGAAGTGTCATAATTCAACTCAACTGTTAGAAAGTAGGAAAAATCGAGGGCGCCTGGGTGGCTCAGTCATTAAGCGTCTGCCTTCGGCTCAGGTCATGATCCCGGGGTCCTGGGATCGAGCCCTGTGTTGGGCTCCCTGCTCAGCAGAGAGCCTGCTTCTCCCTCTCCCTCTGTCCCTCCCCCTGCTTGTGCTCTTTCTGTTGCTCTCTTTCTCACTCTCAGATAAATAAAATCTTTAAAAATAATAATAATAAAAATAAAATATGAAAAATCTGAAGTTTGTTATTTTGTTTACTGTAATTTAAAATAAAACGAAGTAGCAGATCTAGCAATTTTCATACATGACTAACTGGATCAAGGGCAGTGTCCAGGCTGTCCTCACAATCAGCCTGTCTCCCTTACAGAACCAGCAGTGCATTGGGCCACAAATCCATCATAATCCACACCTGAGGAAAAAAACAAAAGCACAGTGGTATGATGGCCAACGGTCTGAAGTGAGTGGTGGCCACTGTTCTGTGGACTCTCCCCCAAGGAAACTCCCTTCATCCGAACTAAATAGGGAGTAATACAGCATTATTACTTGGCTCCCAAGGTCTTCATGATGTCCAGGTGACAGAAACGAACACTTTGGCGCTACTGGGATAGTTGATTGATGAGAGCCATCTCACATATGGTGGGATCATTTATGGAAACCTGCAGTAGGACCTTTCCCAGATTCCACATGTGGGCAGCAGTTGACGTGCTGAGCAGGAGTCTGGCTTGTGAATCAGCACATGGTCTGTGTGTGCCTATCATTCTGATTTTCTGTGAGGCCAGAAAAACAGTTTCCTACCTTCTACCATAGTGAAGAGGTAGTGGAATAATTTTAAAGACCTTTGAAGAGGGAATGTAGTTTCCCGGACAGGGTAGAGGGGTCCGTGTAGGGGCCTACACCAGGTCGCTAAGCAAACTCTTCTTCATGTGAGTCAAAGCCAGCCTCCACCAGTGACAGAGATTCTTTCCAGAGTCTGTCTCATGTGGACTAAGATTAAATCACAAGAGCCTAGACACACTTTTCACATGCATGGTGGGGAAAGTATATTTACTAGAAGTTTACGTAACTTGATTTTTTTCATACAAATCACTGTATCACTTGGGCAATCATGAAGGTGTGTGGACCTTCTAGGACACAGGCCAGTGGTCACGCACAGACTCCAGCAGCTCCCCGGTCAGCGTGTCAGAGTAAGCAGAGAGGTGCAGGAGGAAAATCCTCCCTGACACGTGTTTCTCTTCATTTGTGGGCGAGAAGAGTGATTTGCAGGTTGAACAGACCTCCACTTGGAGCCACATGAGGAAGTGAACTTGTGGGGCTGGGCCTGGAGGTTGCACAGCCAGGGGTGGGGTGGGTGAGCACTTGGAGGGGAGGGCAGGTGAGCAGCTCGTGGGACCAGCCCTGGGCAGCACACCAAGACCACAATGCTACATTCTATGGGTTCATATTTAGGATTCAACAAGGCAATTCCTACTTTCAAAGACCCATTATGTGTTTAAAATATGAATTTTCAACAAAATAAACAAGGAATTGCATTCAGTGTTATGGAGATGAGTCTGTCTTCCCGGGAAGCTTTAGGAAACAAAATTTTCAGGACCTCTAGAACATGTCATAGAAAAGAGGCTACATGTAAAAAGTCATATTAATAATAACAATAATAATATTAATACCACAGTGGTGATGATATTCCCAAAAGGAATTGACCAGAACTTCTTGACATACCTGCGGTTACCAAACCTAATATTTGGACATTAACTAGTGATACATAGTAACATAGAAAGTGGGAACAAACTGGAACTCTAACACATGTCACCCTGTCTGGGTATGCTATTTTTGTCTGTTATTATTTTAATTCTAATGAGGATCTCTCAGAATTATGATGATGTAAACAACATAAATCAAGTATCTATATCAAGGCCAGCAAGAGTAGAAGAGACATGCTTAAAACAAAGTCTCAAACAATGTAGGTAACTCTAAGATCTTTTTTCTTTAGAATTTGCAGATAAATTCATTATTGTGATTTTGAATAGTTTTACCCATTCATGTTAAAATTTCTTATCAGATCCATGCAGAATGAGCCCATTTTACATCACATCCTTCACAGTTTGAGGAGATACAAGTTCCAATATGCCTTCTCCTCCCTGGAGCCACCAGCTTCATCACGTGGCCCTTCCCCCAGATTTCTTGTCAAGTCTTTTGTCAGCTTCATTCGAGTCCTTCTGAGTAGAATACTCTGAATTGGGACCGTGGAAAATATATTGAAGACATTACATTTTCTCCTCTAAGCTCTATACTTGTGTTGGTGTGGGCTGAAAGATACAGCCTTCGGACAGCTGAACTACAGTATTAGCTTATATTGAATTCTAGTTGAATAAAATTCTTAAATATTCATCATAAATACCTCTGTGAAGCTGGATGGAGCCTCTTCCGTACTTCTTCAGTTGCAGTTTTTGGAAACCAAGTGGTGGACTTTCCATGGACCCATACTAACTGTCCCTTGGTAATTCCATCGTGTCATGCCAGCTGGCTGAGGTCCTGCAGGCAGGCTCAGTTCTGTCACTTAGAATACTCTTTATTTTGCCTAAATTTCTGTAACTTCCAAACTAGATTCCCACATCATCTTCTCATTCAAAGAACTCATAAACAAATGTAATACATACCCAGGACAAAGGACTATGTATTACATTTTTAGAGGCATCTTCTAAACATATTCATTCAGTAACAAAAACATGAGACATTTTGCATTGAGATGTGAAGTATGTGATGATCTTACAAATAACTTTTTTTTCCCCCTTTGGGGATGATTAGTCTATAATTTCATTAATTAGGTCAAAGCAAGTTCTTTGAATATTGTAACTCAGTTATGAGATCATGCTAATGCACTAAAATGTAACTCACACTTCTTCATCTTTTTCAAATGGCATAATGGAAACAGTCATTGCTGCTCTTTGTGCAGGGCTGGGGCAGACAGTGGGCTGGCCTTGCAGACCTGTGGTGTTTCTGTGACATGGCTGCCCAGACAAGGACACTGCCCAGCCCCTCTTTGCATTGGGGCAGAGCCATGAGATGGGGCTCCCCAATGAAATGAGCTGAGCTGAGCTGAGTCAGATCAAAATGATTGAGAAGAAGGGATGAGTTCCTCATGGTCTGCCCTCTGCCCTTTATGCTGGCAATCTGCAGAAATCTGCAGAAAGACAGTTAGTATTAGGATAGAGTGGAACGATGAGTTTCTGAATCATCTTGTAAAGTTTGAATGTTGAATACCCACACTGAACTGTTAAGAGAGAGGGAACACACCTTTGGTTTAAGTTTCTACAGTTGGGGGCTGTTGCAGCATTGGATTTTTCAGGCACTTTCTATGGGCCAGGGAGTGTCTTATGCACATTCATAGATGCCAAATGAAACAAATCCACGAGGTAGGTCCTGCCATCATCTGCAGTTCATGCTCAAGAACACTGAAGCTGAGGAGTGACTGTTCTGGCCAAAAGACCCCGACTACCATGTGTCTCAGAGTCCGAGTATTGACCACTGCTCTGTGCCTCTCTTGAGAAAACACTCTCAGAATCCTTGAGGGAACATCTCCATCTTTATCTATCTTCCTCTGTTCAGTTGCCACGTCTGTATCCTTCCCTGCCACGTAAGACCATAAGCCCATCATGCAAATATATACACAGGTGCGTGCGGTTTTGCTGTATGGTGGTAATGACACTGACAATGTATACAACAGATATTTACCTTTAAAATGCATCTGATACTCAAAAACATCCTGTAAGGCAGATGCTAATACTGCTGATCAGCTAGGTGGCTTTCTCAGAACACCAGGCTGGTTAAGGTAGACAGAGGACTAGATTCACAGCACAGCCTAATGTTCTCAGTGCACTTGGGCTGAGTCTCAGCACCCGGAGCTCAGTCCTCACTACATCCTGGGAGCAGTCCTTCTAGCACTGGATCCTTGATCCAGAAACTGCCTTTACAGAGAAACAAAAGAATATCGCCTGGCTCTGTTCTCTTGTTATCCATCAAAATCCAAAGTTCCTCAAAATGGTTCAGTAAACACATCTGCAAGTTCTCAAAGTACTCTCTTGGCCAGGCTGTGAATAGAACAAAACCAGGGAATGTTATTCTGGCTCAGATTCAGGCCAAGTGAGGACTGTTTCTCAAGTTCATGACTGTTGGATCTTTTCTGGATGCTCTTGTTTCTACCTCTGGGCGCCCTTCCCACTTCTGCCATCCCCCATCGGTGCACTAATTCAGAGGAAACAGCTTCATATGTTGTTCCTGCTCCAAAGTATCCTTGTGATTTCTCCTTTCCTACAGTTCAAAATCACTTATTCACCAAACATTCATTGAGTCTATACTATAGTCAGGCATCATTCTAAATGCTAAGCAGACACAATGGTCTGTCTTCACGTGGATTAATTTCTAGTGTGGGGAGACATAAAATAAGCAGGAAAATGCAAAACCCTTGGGAGGTAAAATCAAGCAGAGACTCACAGTGGGAATGTTGGGAATTTGGTGGATGGAAGGTGTTGTACAATTTGGTCCCATTCACCTTTCAAGTTATGTTTCAGTCTCATCTCTCTAGCCACACATGATGTGACTTAACAGATTTTTAAGACTTGTCCCTCATTCCGGTCCCAGGTCCTCTCTCCGCTCTATTTTCCTATAACCACCACCAGCAGCCCACCCCCCGCCAATCCTTCCAAAGCTCACCTCCAATACCTTTGCATTGCAAAGCCTGTCCTATTCATGAGGCACAACATTCCTATGTAGTTCTTACATTGCTGTTGCATGGCTATCCACTTCATACGGTAATAATTATTACAGACAGAGAACCCCTTGGTGCCAGATGTCGTGGAAGGAGGATGAGGTTGGGAATCAGATGCCTGTGTCTGAATTGCAGCCTCATCTCCCACGACCTGTGAATCTGGGTACAAACTACTGATGCACTCTTTGCATCAGGTTCCTCCCCACTTGAAGAGGGAAAGCCATGGCCATTACTCTCTTACACATGAGAGTAATGGGGAGGTTTATGTGACTTTAAAATCATGATTTTTGATGATCCCTGTGTCACAATTCCCACCCATTAACACAGAACAAAAGCAGGCACACACAGTGCTCGAAAATATTTTCTCCTTTAAATGACATCAACATCTCTGGATTCATAGGGAACTCCAAGAGTTAGGGCATCCTAAGTATTCAAGAGTCTACACTGACCCATCACACGTAGAGGGTCCTGAGGAGACACCAAAGGGGGTAAGCTTTGGAGAACACAGCTGTTGGCTAACCTTGAGTCTTTCATAGAAAAGAAACTCAGGATGTACAACCTCTATAATTTTATTACCGGGTGAAAAAGAAAAGATGGTGGTGGTGGTGGTGATGATGATGATGATGAGTGTGTAAATGAAGGGAGTTGAGTGGTGACTGCCAAGCAGTTTGATGACTCCCTTAGGTTCTGAGGAAGCAGAAGGGTGGCAGGAATTGGGTGAGGTGGAAGTTCATTTGGGAGATGATGGACGTGACTGTCCCCAGTGGCCTGACACTAACACTAATTAGGGAAAATCAACATAAGACTCTATGACTGGAAATAAAAAATCTAAAAGAGAATGCCCTTTGGGCTTTACAGTTGTTAGGGATTTTACTTATTTTGCTAGAAAAGAGACAATAGGTTCTTTTTTTAATATTCAAATAATATTCCAATAGATTACACTGGAACTCAGATTATTCCATGAGCTGATGCTATCATTTAACTAGTGTTGTGCAATAAATAAACTAATTAGAGGAACTAGCATTCATTCATTCATTAAGTAATTTTTTCAACCATGGTGGACATTTAGCAGATATTCAATCAAGATTTGCTGACATAAAGTATATTCAAGTCCAATTACACTTATTCTTCATATTTTATGTTTTACCTTATAACACTTTCTAATACAGCTTTACTCCACCAAACTAAATTTTCTTATTATTTCCCAAATATTCCTTGAATTCTCTTACCAAGACACCTTTAGTCATATCATTTCTTTCACTGGAATGACTCTTTTGATAACTTTATGCTTATCTTCACTTCTGGTTTGATCTCATGCAGTTCATTTCTGACCTCACTTCTGACTACCTAATTTTGTGATTTTGTCCCGAGTCTGCTGGCTTCTCTCACCAGCACTGTTGGCTCCAGTCACCACCCACGCTCAGGGGGTTGCCATCCCAGCTCAGGTGTGCCCTTTTTAGGATGCCCATGGTACTCTGCAGCCAGCATGAAGTGAACCGCAGCTTTCCTCCACTGCTCCCCACTCCTCCATCATATTCGGTGAGAGCACCACCCTACACCTACTCAGACGGGAACATGGCACTCATCTTTTACCCTCTGTCTACTCTCAGTGAATCTTCTGAGATGCAGCCATTAGACCCTTGCTCCTTAACTTCCTACATATGCCTCAGTAATGCCCCTTCCCTGCTATCTCTAATATCAATGCCAGATGGTTCTTATCAACTCTTCCCTGATTCCAACAGCATCTGCCTGGGTTCCACACTTTGGGGTTTGTGCTTATAAAACTCAATCTCTGCTCCATTACCAGACACATTGCCTGGAACACAAATAAGAGCATAGCAGGCTTTTGTTGAAAACGACAGGTACCCCCTCAATGAGAGCAACTTCAGCTCCTTGTCATGGTCATGCAGACTTTTTAAAAGTTCCTGATGCTTACCTGTCCCTTCCACAACTTGAAAATTATGTTCCATGCACTTCGGACCACTTATAATTGTGTTCTTCTCCTTGATGCTTTTCATTCCTGTGCCTTTGTTCATGCTGTGCTGTCTATATAGAATGCCTTTTTTTCCCTCCTCTGTACCCTGCACACCTGAGCAGTTCCTACTCATATTTGGAGCTTGGCTCCAGAGGACTCATTTTATAGCCTGCTACAAAGCTGTGTTAGACCCACCTTCTCTGTGGTCCTGTTACATTTTGTAAATCTCTTTGTACTTATTTCATTCTATTATAATTAATTGCATATGTGCTTATCTCTTCAGACTGAATCCTGTCTGTACCCTAGGGCTGGTGTCATTTAATATCTCTCATTCCTGTCCTAGACCATTTAAACTAAACATTTATTGATTGGAAGGGTCAAATGAAAATTGTATCTACCTCACAGAATTTTTAGGGGGATAAAATGAAATAATGTATACAAACATGACTTAAAACACTTAAACCTGCTTTACAAATATTAGTGATACGGTTGATGTGATATTGATATTGACATTGGGGATGATGGTGATGATGATGGTGCTGGTGATTATGGTGATGGTAATAGTGATGATAGTGATGATGTTGATGTGTTATTGATATTGACATTGATGGTGATGGTGGTGATGATGATGGTGAGGATGACAATGATATGGTGTTATGGTGTTGATGTGCTGGTGATGATGGAGATGGTGATGTGATATTGATATTGATGGTGATGGTGACGATGATGGTGATGATGGTGGTGATGATGGCGATGGTGATGATGGTAATGATGATGGTGCTGGTGATGATGATATGATATTGATATTGCTGGTGATGGTGGTGCTGATGATGATGGCGATGATGATGGTGATGATGACAGTGATACGGTGTGTTGGTGGTGATGTGATGGTGATGATGGAGATGGTTATGTGATGGTGAAGATGCTGATGACATGAGTGTAATCATGACTGGTGCAGAGCACCAGGACTTGAGAGAGGCCTCAGAGCTGGAAATTTAATAATATTATTCATCAGAAGATGAGTCAGCCAGGGGCAATTATAGAAGGTGAAGCACAGAAAACAACAGATTGATCCTCTCTGAATAGTGGTACTGAAAGTATAGACAGAGAAGAAACTAACGTGAGGTCAGCGAAGGAACGGCCAGAGAAGTTGAATGAAAACGCACCCCACTTATAGAGACACTTTTAGAAAAGAGAAGGGAGCATGAGTGGAGAAGTCTACCTGAGTTTAAGTCAGAAATAAGATATATTCCATTTGAATTTGGCAGTAAGACCCCACTGTTTACCTGAGTAACAAGCACATTCTTTGTTTGGGCTAAATTTGCAATAACTGGACATTAATAAAATATTTAGACTAGAAATTTATTGCACTCTTTGAGGGCATGAGTAGCATCTGGCTTATATCCCCCTCACCTGGAAAATATCTGACATGTAGTAGGTCTTTAATTTACAAGTATTTTTAATGAAAAAAATCAGATGGGCAGTACAGGGGCTACTTCCTAGGTGATTTGTCTTATAATTAGCTTTTCTATGCCTAACTATCATCCAGTGTTGGTATAATAAGATTTTCTCTGGAACATTAAGTTGGTTAAATTTTGTATTCCTTGAGTCAAGACATTGCTTTGTAAAAATAAATATATATTAAGTAAAGTAACATGTAGTGATAATTGATCCCTGATAGCAGTTGTGTTTTCAATTAACTGAATGAATGAAACTTGTTGTTTATGTGATAGTTGGATGAATTAGTATTCTGGTGTCTTTCTCTTCTGTTCTGACCCTCCTCCCTCACCTCTCCTGCCTCCTTCTCCCTCTTTCTCAGAGCAGGGAATTTTTATCTTGGCTAGTGGAATTTAAAATGCTGATATTTCACTTCTGGGTCTCAAGAAACCCTAGAGCAGTGATCATGTTTTAGATAAATGAAATGTAGCAGATGTTCAAATTGGTTAAATATGCAGTACATGAGGGTTTTAATGCAGAAAAAGCAAGGGATGAGAATATTACCCTTGAAAAATTGTGACAGTGAAATAATATAACATCCAGTAGAGACAAGGCAACTGAATGTTTGAAAGTGATCATGAGAAGGTGGTCTGAAGTGTATCTCAAAGGAGGTGACAGAAGATGCAGGGACCTTTGGTTCCACTCCAGGTTGGGAGGTAGAAGAACACAGAAATACAGGAAGAAGTGCCTCCCACCCCAGCACATTCCTCCGGACTCAGACTCTCAGGCATTGACCTTCTCTCTGCTCCCCCTGTCTCAGCCACTGTCCCCGCGTCACTCAGTTTACATGGTGTGGGGTGTTGTCTGCTCCCTTCTTGGCTCTCTCAGCCCACTTACCCTCGAAGATTTGCTTGGCTAAGCCTCCCCGGGTTAGATTTAAATCTTTACTTTCTGCTTGTTCTCAGGACCCTGAACACAGATGGAGAGAAATCACCCCAGGCTTGACCAGCCTTCAGATTCCTGGGCAAACATCTTGGGGGCCTGCTTTGCATCCATATGTGCCCCCAACAGAGATGGGTACTGTCTCTGACCTCCCAGAGGACCTGCTCTTCTCTCCCCAGAGCTGCAGGAGCTCCTGCGCCTCTCCATGCCTGATCGATGACCACACTTCCACTTCGCTGAAGAAACAGAGCTGCCCCTGTCACTCAGTAGCCTTGTAGCAAGACGAATTCCTCCTGGTCATGGGTGCAGAGAATCCATCCATTTCCATCTACTCAAGGACATTCCTCCACCCAGCACCCTTTCTATTTCCTGAATCATTATTTTTGCTCCTTATTGGATAATCCCCATCCATAAACTTAAATAAATTTCCTTATCTTTAAAATAAAACTTTTAATTACACATACCCCTCCAACCACTCCCCAGTCTTCTGCCTTTCTTTAAGCAAAATTACCCTGAAGAATGATCTGTTCTCTCTGTCTCCCACCTCTTCCGTCTTCTCTCTCCTTCTCCAGCCCAGCTGGGCCTCCACACTCCCCAGAGCTGCTCCTCACTCCCACAAAGGACCTTGTGGTACCACCTCCAAAGGAGAAGTTTTAATCCCTATTTCACTGTGCATATTGATGGCATTGGACCCAGTGTGCCAATCTGTCCTGTTTGAGCAATTCTGTCACTTGCCTTCCAGGACCAACCATCCAGGACCTGCTCCTTCCTCACTGGCTGTTCCACTTCCTTCTAGCCTCACCCTTGCCAAAGCCACCTCTTGGGGTCAGCATGCCCCACGCTAGGCCTAAGACCCTCTTTTCTCTCCATCCTCTGGCTTCATGTCGCATGGCCTCCTTGGTCCACCCGAGCACTGAGGGCTGCCAAGTCAGGCCCCCAGCCCAAACTCTCGTGGAACGGTGCTCACCTGACCACCCACCTCCACACACAGGCCAGCAGTGACCTTGGACATCTAGTCGCCACCTCTCCCCCTCCTCCCACCATCTCTCAAGTCATACCCTCACCCTGTCTATTCCCACAGTCTTTCCATTCTTTTTTTTTTTTTAAGATTTTATTTATTTATTTGAGAACAGAGAGAATGAGAGAGAGAGAGCACATGAGACAGGGGAGGGTCAGAGGGAGAAGCAGGCTCCCCGCTGAGCAGGGAGCCCGACGTGGGACTTGATCCAGGGACTCCAGGGACTCCAGGATCATGCCCTGAGCCAAAAGCAGTCGCTTAACCAACTGAGCCACCCAGGCGCCCCCAGTCTTTCCATTCTAATCAATCTGCCTAAATTACCACTCCCCCACATTTTCTACTCACTTTCCTGATCTATATTCAGCATGATCACTTATACTATTTAGCACTCACACGTTTTCACCCATTTATCATGTTTTTGTTTGTATTCTTCAAGGAGGGCAGGGATTTTTCTCTTTGTTCATTTAGGTATTTCTAGTTCTTCAAGAAGAGTGCCTGGTACAGAACATCTACTCAATCAATATTTCTTGAGTTAATGAATTAGTGGATGCCTGGTAAATTACTATTGCGGGATTAAGGCAAGACTGCAGGACAGGTGGCCCTCGAGTTACATTTAAAAAGGAGACAGAGGACAAGTATAGGGTCTGAGAGTTTCTGAAACAGAAACTTTAGTATTTGACAACTATTCAGTGATTCCATAGGTTGACTTTTAATTTTTAACAATAAGAAAAACACAGATAAGCATCTTTTTTTAATGGGGTAGGGAGTCTAGTTTTAATAAGCAGTAATAATAAGAGCTAACAGGGACCCCAACATTCGGAGTTTCAAGGTTGCCTGTTTGAATGCATTTTTGATGAAGGAAGACCCACTTCGCTGGTGTGTTGAGGATTTTGTCACTAACTCTGCTTTATAAAGTTTGACATTCTCATAGAGTAATTGCATCTTTCCATTGGTACCCTCACCCTCCTTGTTTGGAGGGTCACTGCGCTTTCTCAGGGGAGCCTCAATTCCCACCTGCACCATGCTGGCATTTCATAAGTACACAGGTCCAAAAATGAGTTGTCAGTAAGTTGAGGACACAAGTCTGAGGACACAAAATAAGCAAAGATTTTGCAGGAAGATTCAAACTTAAAGCCACAATATTATTCATGAGTTATGAGCAACAAAATGAGATGTTCAGGCCCTGGTTTCGATAAGAATTTGGCCCTGTGTTCAGGACTGCTCTTCCCTCCAGGCCTGCCACTGTCCGGAGAAGGCAGCTGGGTGCTCAGCTCCATTCCGTGGGCATACGGCTGCTTTAAAAATGCTTTTTAAAGATGAACTTGCTAAGAAAACTGTTCGTCTTTTTCTTTAACAAGTCTGGACGTTCCTCAGAGAGGCCTTCTTGGTTTTTGTTGTTGTTGTTGTTGTTGTTTTTCTTGAAAGTAGGAAAAGAGCCAAACATCTGGGCACCAAATGCCCAGAGGTCCGAGGGTGGTTGCTCTGTGAAATGAGCAGGTGGCCAGCTCACTTGCTTGGCAAAGGCTCTGCATGCCACCCTCAACTCCGGGGTGACCTCAGTTCCCTGGTGAAGCGTCGGAGCTCAGACCGGCCATGGGAGTTGGCTTTAAGCAGTTCTGTGAAGCGGACCCTCTGATCAAGGAGGCCTGCCGCCTGCCTGAGGACTTGGGTCCAGAGACGGATCACCTTGACAGCTGCACAGTAGGAACGCTCCCCAGGTCTGTTTGCCTGGTGCTCTGTCCTTCGGTAACAATTTCAGGATGTTGGCATGCCATCCGAGAGAAGGAAGGTCCCACAGTGTGGCTGTGGGATAGAAGTGTCAGGGAAGGCTGATTCCCTCGGCATATTCTTCCTGAGAGCCAGGTGGGTTGGCACAAGTTTAGAGAACAATTCTTAGAGGACAAGCAGCAGCTGTTCAAATTATGAACATGTGGAGATTTGCCATAGATGATTCGGCTAGATCTTCATTTTCTGTTAATTAACTCATCATCGTGTTATTTTTACCCACTATGTGTTCAAGAGAAGAAAGAGGAGGAAATGGCCTGATGTGTACTGAGGGGCACCTGTGTGTGCATGGGTGTGAGTGTGAGTGAACAAAAGCCCTATTGTACATATTAATGTCATCATTAAAAAAGCAAAGGCTCGGGGCCTATCACTTACCCTTCATAGCTGGAGACTCGGGCCACAGAGAGCTTAAGTAACTTGCCTGGACAGCTTTCCCGGGAGGCCTGCTGTGTCTGGAGAGGGCAGCCTGTCTCCCTACTGCTACCCGAGCCCGAAACAGCCTCCTTTCTCAAGTCTGATACTTACAATCTTCCAAAGTGCGTGGTGGAAAACACTCTGGTCTGCAAGAGCCCCAGTGTGTGAGCAAGTCACACCCCAGCACTCACCGAACACATCCTTCACGTTTTATCCTAATTCCAGATCCTGGAAATGTGGAGCTGGTCAAAGCGAGGTTCAAACTCAAGAACTTACAATCTGTGGGAGCAAGGGCTATACTTTCTTCCAGATCTTTACTGTACTTTCCCTGGGACCCTCGCAGACCTACCACTGCTGCCCCACCCTGACACACGGGACAGCCCAGCAGGATTACTGGGCCTCTTTGCAGCATGTTTTGAGGGAGCAAAAATTGAAACTGGAATAACGTACTCTGGCCACGATGAGCAATGACTGCCTCACAACTGTCTGACCTGTTTAAACTGGGAGTGTGTCCCGACGCAGAAGACCATTCCCATTTTCCAGAGTTGGGGGCCTTCTGTTCTCGCCAGCTGACGCAAGTCCCTCCATCTCAAAGGGCTTGAGAAATTCAGAGTCTCCTGTTTCCCAAAAAACATTCCTCCTTTGTCCATAGTCTGATACTAACCAAGCCAAGGAAATAGAAATGATTCCGATCTATTAATGGTGCATGAAACATGGGGCATATGCCATAAATTACAAACACCCACATTCTGAAATTCAAGCTGAAATTGGGCAAGGGGCCCACTCAGGAGTCCAAACACATTGTTCCCTTGCCAGATTCCTCCAGTGTTCCCAGTGATGAGATTGAGGCCTTCTTTGCAGAAGGAACTGATCTGATGATTAAGCATGTCTCTAAGGTCACAGCACATTTTGTCTCCAGTGGACACATCTCCCTCAGTGCATGGGTGGTCTACTCTCCTGGTACCTCGGAGAGCCTCCTCCTTGCCCTCAGACGCTGATGAAGAGTGGTTTCTGATCGGACATCGTTGTTACAGCGGCATTCCAATGCCTGCTCTTCTCAAATCCTGGAAGTCACAAAACTCAGGATGCAGCTGGAAGGGCCAGGGTGGGTGGGTCACCTTTGGGAGCAATATTCAGGGTGCTGAAAATGCAAATTCTTTCTGCTGCTTTTGGAATAAGGCCCACAGAGTAGCCATGGCTCAGCGTCTGTGGTCCATGTGAGATCCTTGTGCACGTCCCCAGTGCACCCAAGGTCTGCAGTCCAGTCTGCGTCTGGCTTTTAACATCTCAGCTCTACCCTGAAGAGCAACCACGGGCTTCCAAGTGTGGGTATCTCTGTGTGTGCGGCCTGTGTGCGAGCGTGTGCGTGCGTCTCTGTGCATGCACATGTGTGCAGGATGTGCTGACGGTCTGTGGAGTACTCAGGCACAGTCCCTCAGAGAAGCAGAAAAGGGTCTAGCTGGCTCTCATGGATTCTCACGTTACTATGATTCATTGTTCTGAGATTTACGCAGAGGTAAAGCACGACAGGTTCGGGGCCATCTTGCTACTCAAGAATCACTCTGGTTATTCAGGCACTTGTAAAATGCTCACCCTTGTGTTACTCCAGTTCTCATTAGCAAAAACACAGAATTTATTATTCTTTCTCTGTGCTTTGGACATGTATTCAAGATGCTGTAAGGAAATTGATGTGTCCATAGCTAAATTAGTCTAAATAGTCAGTTTTCAAATAATTCCATTGGTCAGGCTTAATATTTTTTTTCTTCTCTGAAAGTATTCAGTTTACTGTACGTTCAACAGAAAATGAGTTGGGGAAAAATGACAGAAGTTAAAACCAAATGTTTGGATGTCTATGCTAATGCCCAGTTTGAGAAAAAGGAAAACAAGCTAAGAAATAAGCTTTGCTTTGCTTTTATTATGTCTTCTAGTGATTGAACTAGTAGTAGGAAACCTTCCTGGTTGGAGTTGTTCTCTTTATTTATTTTTTAAATGCCTTGACTGTTACTTCCAGTACCACATGTTTTTCTGGAACAGATTTTTAGTGAGAAGAAGTTGATGGCATAACGGGACAGAAGCTCAGACCAGCAAGAGCCTAGAGCACCAGCACAGGAGGCCCTGAGGATGTGGCTCCACTTGGACCCTGGGCGAGAGCCCCTCCTGCACCCAGACACCAGGGGCCATTGGGACATCAGAAGAGAAGGGAACTCAGCTAGCGACAGTTTGGATGACAACGAGGACATTGGTATCCCACTAGATACCTCCAAAAATCATTTGCACATTGGGGAGTTTTCAGACAATTTCTCTGAATTATATATTAATATAATGACAGATAATTTAGATCTGGCCTTTTAGTAATTATTGTCCAAATTACTATGTGTACTATGAAGTGAATATAACATTTCCCCAAATTTTAGCACATGCATGGCTGGGATACAAATGATATTCTGTTTTCACATCAGTTTTAGAGGACCTCAGTCTGCATACGTGCATATCACCAG
Source organism: Neomonachus schauinslandi (assembly GCF_002201575.2). NCBI lineage: Eukaryota > Metazoa > Chordata > Mammalia > Carnivora > Phocidae > Neomonachus > Neomonachus schauinslandi. Next base: position 427,086 of record NC_058412.1, read on the forward strand.
CGTGTTAGACCATTCTTGCTAGTAGTTTGTTCTTCTTCAGAAAAAGGAAAAGTTGCTCCCTCCCAAATGGATTAAGACATCTTTGCTGGATTGCAAGCATGTTGCAGCCCACACTGAGCATGTAACCTCATGCTGGTTTTCTTTAGTCAACAACATGTGAAAGACATAGCCCTTTGCTTGTCTGCACCATAACTAACATGCTAATAAATGCTGCTCAGGGAACAGCAGCTTCCAAAAGATTTCAGCTCCACGGCTGATGCACGAGCCATGGAATCACCTCTCATGGGGCCGCGTGGACCCAGCTTTGATGGACAGCATCTTTGCTCCCTTAAAAAGGGAGAACGGGATTAATGAACTGGGAGCAGTGGCTGACATAAGGCTTGGGGGGCAAGCAGTAGTTCAAGTAAAGTGACAACTAAACGAAAAATAAAATCTGAAAGACATCTGACAGGGTATAAAGTATATACCAAACTCTCTGAACGACAAACTCTTGGAGGCTTGGAAGACGCTGTGTTACAACTTCCCAAACAATGTATTTCAACTCTCCTCAGTGTCAGGCGCCTTGCCGCCACAAATTAGGTGACCCACGAGTTGGCCGATTCTTACTTATTGGAATGGTTTTTGTAATTCTCTACAATTTGTTTCATGTGCTTGATTCTTGCCTTTTATATATACTGTATTTTTCTTCTATCTTATATTCACTTCAGAAAACAAATTGATCGATTGGAACGGAAGACAGAACTACCCAGCTCAAATTGCTTGGCTCACCCCTCTTTCCATCCCCATCCCCCCCCCCCTCCCCTCCCCTCTCCCCTCCCCTCTCCCCCTCTTGCTTAAATCCTCATCTGAGCATTGATTGGATTTTCAGGGTATTTTGACATAGGTGATGAGACACAACAGCAATGTAAGTGTTTTGCCAAAACGTCTGCCCTATGACAGTTTGCAGTTACTGACTCGTCAGATAAACGAATTTGAACACCCACTGAATTACCCAACAAGCACATTGGTCACCACCCTCGTCTCGCCACCGGGCTGGTGCTAGATGTGTGATGGCGAGCCCTGCCCTCAGGCTTCATGCGTCCGCACCCGCTCATGTTCTTGTGACCCTCTGTGGCTTCTCTAATCATCACGTCCCTGGCCTGGTGGTCAGGACACCTGCGCTAAAGTTTCAGTCTCTCCCTTTTGCAACCTCCTCCACATTCACGTGTCTCTCATGGGTCTCTTGGAAATATTGTTTCCCTGTTCTGCCAAATGCTCTTTCATCCCATGTTGCAAAGGCAACTGTCCTGCATAGAAAAGCCTGGCCTTTAGGACAAAGGTCTGGTCAGGGTGACTTTATGGAGCTGCTATTGACCCTGGGAGAGTCAATTTCCTAAGCCAATGTTTCCTATTAGATATTTGCAAACACTTACACTGCATAGACTTCTTGTCAAGATCCGTGTGAATAATGCACAGAACACCACGGTAATCGAGGCATGATTTTATCATAATTGTTCTATTCATGCTAAACCCAGAATGCTAACCTCACTCCTTTTTTCGACTCTAAATCTTTCAATTTATTTTTGGTTTAAAATGCCACATTTTCCATGAAGTGGCCTAAAATATTACCAACTGAAAATCACGTTGACCTAATTTGAAGGGGGATGGCACTTTGCACCTTGCTAACGAGCTCAGATTCTGTGCGATGCTGAGCTGTGCCTGGTCAGCCTGGTCCTGTGCGGTGACCCTAGAGCTCGGCTACGCCCCTTACACTTGCACTCCGGGCGTTTTCTGGGGAACTTTGCAAAGGCAGGGCCCTCTAAAGACACAGGGAGTTAAGTAGACATGGATGTTGAGGCATGGGATTTCTTCTCAGCCCTCCCTCCATGGAAAGGGTGTTTGTATGGACCATTTGAGAAGAGAAGATCATCTGATATGGGCAGATATAAGGCAATATTTAAACCCAACAATAATTTTATTTATACACACGGTAATGTTATCCTGTATGGTATCATCTCAAGAAGTATCAGTAGGAGGGGCCGCTGCCATAATTTGATGCTGTTTTATACAACATTCTAAAGATAGTTGTATGCTTTCCCACAATTTCTATGCTGGAAAACACATAGAGATAACTCTGAAGCAACTTTTGAAATTAAATCCTTGCAATTCCTGATTACAGAGAATGAAAATTACACTATATATTTGCAAAAAAAGAAGTAAATGAGGAAAACTCCAGCATTAGGCATGCTGTAACATGTCATCGCAGTGGATAGGATGATGTGCCACCCTCCCACCTTCATCCCCTCTGGCCTGTCACCTTCTCAAGCAGCAGGTCAGAACTCTGAGGTTGGCAACTGTGGTCAGTACCTGATGCACACCAGGTCCTCAGTGAACTTGTGCAGAATGGGTGTTACCGTAACCATTTGGGGCAGCAACCACGTTTATAGCTCAGACCACTGGATGAGTGGGAGAAAGAAATGTCAGGGAGAAGTTGTGTTTTCTTTTATTTTAATGGCAAAAAGATCACAATGATTTTCCTTAACCCTTACCTCATTTTGGCCAGGAAGATCAAATCCTACCTTTCCTGTCTGCTTCGCCATCCCTGTTCTATGCACATTTCTTTCTCTGTTCTTGGCGTGTGGTGTTGAATGCTAGTCTCACTCTCTTGTGTCAACTCTCACAAGATTAATGTGATACTTTGGAAAGTATCATGCAGTGGTAAGTCAGCTGTTGAAACCCAGTTCTGCTCTGAGGGATGGCAAATCCTCCACGTTTACCTACTCAACCTGCAGGGAAAAGGAACTGTTTCCAGCGCCCTTAGAATCAGGATATGGTCTGAAGGTCCTGACCCTCAGGACCCCTCCGACTTTCAGTGTCCTGGGGTTGGCATTATCCCGGGGACAAGACTAACCCTGCAAACAATGCAGCTGCCCAGCAGGAGCTCCCGGGGCCAGGGCAGAACCACATGGTGTTTCTCACTGGCCCCTGGAGGCAGCGTCTTTGCAGAAGAATCTGTGATGAGCTCCGGCAGGTCAGACAGGCAGCCTGGGGTGTGCTGACAGGGGGACTCACACACAGTGATGGTATCAAATGTCCAAGTTCAAAGTAAGCCCACTTTGTCAGCTTTGCCAGGAATGGTGGTGACATGTAAGCATATGTGCACAACCAAAACTAATGGACGATTCAGTGTCAAAAAATGCATTGTCTTAGTATGTCTTGAAAGACCTGTTTCTGCAGGGGGTGGGTAGAGAAGGTGGGTGAGGAAAGGCTGCTTCCAGCCTGTGTTACTTCCATGGAAAATAAGAAGAAATGAACACTTGCTTCCAAAGGAAATAGAGTGTATCAGGGGACAGGCCCAACCCCCAGTTACACCTCCTCCTTCAAAGCCCTGTCTGTGACCCTGGGTCAGCTCTTCAGTCTTCTCTTCAGACAGCATGGAATTCTACTCCGTCCTCCTTAATGTATCTTATAAATTTTAATGGATGTTCCATCTGAAAAGGATTCATATGCTGTTCATATTTAAGCACTCCAGAATGAATTGTTAATTTTCCCCACTTTCCTGCATTTTAAGCTAAGTGCTGTGATCCTGTGTTTTATGGTTTTATTAGTCTATGATCCATGGCTAGGGAAAAGAATAACTGCTAAATATTTATTTTGTCAATTTGATTTGAGTTTTTTCTTTGATACTTTTGCTAGGTCATTGCAGCAGAGTACCAAGTGATAGTCTGGCAGTTGTGGGAAGTCTGGACAAGACCTAATAATAGTGTCAAGAACTGCAGCATATGCTGTGGTTGGTGCAGCAGAGAAAGTGCAATGGAGAGGCATGGACCCAGGGTAGGGACATGATACTTAGCACTTGCAAGAGTTCAAGACCTTCTCAGTGGGCTTTCTGTGTCCTGGGAGTTCTGGTTCCTGTCTACTTGGCATATATATAGAAGAGTTTGGATCACTGAACCCTAGAATCTCATAATTAGAAGGGATGGTATGGATGATCTTCCTAACACTATGACTGGGAATTTAGATACAGTGTCTGGATGCTTCCAGGGTAAGTTTTCTCAAAGTAGGACTCTCAGCCCACCTGCTCGACGATCACCTGGGATCTGTCAAAATTCACCTTCTGTGTCTCCACCCAAGCCCCCTGAACTGGAAACTTGATCATCCGCATTACGTAGGAGAGTGCTATGCAGCCCAGATTGAAGGACCATAGAACAAGGAAGTCCATTTCATTGTGGGCAGCTCTAGTTGTCAGAGAAATATTATAAAGGTACACTCAAAACAATGAAGAAAGAAAGAAAGAGAAAGAGGGAGGAAGGAGAGGGAAAGAGAAAGAAAGAAAGAAAGAAAGAAAGAGAAAAAGAAAGAAAGAAAGAAAGAAAGAAAAAAGAAGAAAGAAAGAAAGAAAGAAAGAAAGAAAGAAAGAAAGAAAAAAGAAAGAAAGAAAGAAAGAAAGAAAGAAAGAAAAAGAAAGAAAGAAAGAGAAGGACAAAGAAAAAGAAAGAGAGAGAAAGAGAGAGAAGGAAAGGGCGGGGGACGTTTCCATCTGCAGAAAGTTGTTGTCCATGTGACCCCATAGTAGAGCTTGAATCTGCGGCAACAAAGGAGGGTGAGTCTGAGATCAGAGGCTACCACTGCTTTTCTTGCATCTTAATCGGAAAAGCTCCACTCTGATATGTGAGCCCGTGATATTTCTCTGGACTAGAGACCCCATGTTAATTTTTCTGCTATGGGCAGGGTACTTCTAGGCATGTCCTCGAAATGCCTATCAGTGGTTTGCAAGAACAGAGGGTGTGCTGTGCTTCAAGTTCTGTCCTTCACTTTGGGGGTACAACTTGTAGTCTGAGGAGACCCCAGACCAGATCATCCTCATTCCTGTAAGAGAGATTATTTATCCTTCACTGTCCATGACTCCAAGTTAGAGATGAAGCAGCTTGGATCCCTGTGTGAATGCATTCATGTTTTATGTTCTTAAAAACAATTTTTGAAGTTTATAAAATTAAAAAGAGTAGTAGTGGCACAATGTGGGTAGCAAGGATGCATGTATCTGAGCCCCATCTGTCATCTCAGCAAGTGATGAGGCCAGATTTGTAATTTAGCTTCTAAAGTCTAATAATCACCAAATGTTTAACCAGACCCCCTTGGCTAGCTCCCTTACAGCAGGGACATGAAAATGTAATTCAACAGGAAAAAAATGAAGGTTTTCTCATTGTTGTAACAAAAATCAGCCCTCTGTCTTTCTTTATCCTCCAAAGAGATCACTCTGAGATATCACACAATTCACTTTTCCCCTAGATCCTGAACCTGCATCAAACACACACATGTGCATGTCTATATGCAAACAAAAACATAGGAATATAAACACATGTGAAGAGTATTAATAGGCAAAATCATGCTAGAATATGAGCTATTTCTCCTGAAGATGCAAACACATTAGTATTGTCTGAGATGGTAATTGCTTGTGGATAAATCTGATATAAATTTGTCTGGGGGACAATTGAGATGTCCCTTATTTGTTGCCATTTAGTTTTTTTTTTTAATCAATAGACTTCATTTTTAGAGCACTTTTATAGTTACAGAAAAACTGAGCAGAGAGTAATGAACTCTCGTATATGTCCCCCTCATTCCCTACCAGCGCTCTCCCCTAGGAACATCACCCATTAGTGGGGCACACTTGGTACAGTTGATGAGTTGATACTGACACATTTTTATAACTCATGTCCATAGGTTATGTTAGGGGTCACTGTTTGTGTTGCACAGTTTGTGAGTTTTGGCAAATGCATAGTGCCTTATATCCATCATCAACTACATCATTGTGCAGAGTGGCTTCACTGCCCTACAGTTCCTCGGTGTATTCCTTCTCATACAGTCTTCCTTTCTTTATGTAAATCCAAGTTCAGGCTTATATACTTGCCCTTCTCTCTGCAGAACTTCCTGTAACACTTTCACAGGGAAGATCTACTGGCCAAAATCAATTTTTGTTTGTTTGATAAAGTCTTTGTTTCTCCTCACTTTTGAAGGATAATTTTGCTCAATATAGAATTCTAGGCCGGCAGTACTTTCTTCATGTTAAAAATCTCGTTCCATTTTCTTCTTGCTTGTGTGGTTTGTGAATAGAAGTCTGATATAATTCTTATTTTTCCACTCTGAGAGAAGTAGATTTTCCCCCCTCTGGCTGGTTTCAAGATTTTCTCTGTATCTTTGGTTTGAATGTGATATGCTAGGTGCACATTTTATGGCATTTATCCCCTTTGGTGTTGTCTGAGCTTCCTGGATCTGTGGTTTTGTGTCTGCCACTAATTTTGGAAAATTCTCAGCCAGACATTATAACTTCAAATATTTTTTTTCTGTTTCTTTCTCTCTCTCTCTCTTTTTTTTTTTTTTTGTAATTGTCCAGCAGTTTTTGGACATTCTGTTCTCTTTTTTCTTTATTTTTCTATTTGCGTTTTAGTTAAAAAGTTTCTATTGATATATCTTCAAGTTCACTAGTTCTTTGACTGGTCATGTTCAGTCTGCTGATGAGCCTGTTAAGAATATTCTTCATTTCTCTTACAATGTCTTTATTTCTAGCCTTTTTAAAATTCTTAGTTTCCATTTCTTTGCTTACCTTACCCATATTTTCCCACATTTTGCTATTTTTTCCATTAGAGTTGTTGGCATATTAATTATAATTGTTTTAAATTCATGGTCTGATAATTCTGAAATCTGTGTCATATCTGAGTCTGGTTCTGATACTTGCTTTGTGTCTTCAGACTATGTTTTTGCCTTGTAGCATGCCTTGTAATTTTCTGTTGGAAGTCAGACATGATGTGCTGGATTCAAGTGACTGAGGTAAACAGGTCTTTAGTGTGAGGTTTTGTTTATCTGGCAAGGAGTCAAGCTTGTTTATTGTTTGCTGTAGCTGTGGTGTCAGAGGCTAAAATTCCCTCTTATTCTTGTTTTTGTTTCCCTCCTGCTTTGGGGCTGGTGTCTCAGACATGCAGCTCTTTCTGGTGTGACACTGTGGCCCAGCAGATATGAGGAGCTGTGGGGATGCAGTGCTCCCTGGTCCTGTGACCAGCCTCAGTCCTGCAGTCCGACTGTGTCCTGGCTTCTGATCCTCTTGCTTCTTCCCCACAAAGGGACATGGGAAGTCCAGAGCCAGCTGGAGTTGTTTCCTTTCCCCATGGCAGCAGGCTCTGATAAGGCCCAACTGGTCAGGCTCTAGTGAAGCTGTTTCCCTGGAAGGCCAGCCTTATAAGCAGGACAGAGGGCTCTGGGCATATTTCAGAATTGCTCCTTTTGCCTCCCATTACTGAAAGCTGGAGGGAAAGTCTGTCTAATCTTTATTCTGAGGACCTAGGGGAGCTCCTGGAGGTAAAACTCACCACAGTCGTGGGCCTTCCAGTGGCAGAGCCCCAAGGGGTTTTAGTAATCTCTCAAGCTTGTCTACACTTTCTCCAGCAACTACTCAATTACCCTTCATGTGCTCCTACCATCTGCTGGCTCCAGCAGCATCTGCTCCCGTAAGTTGGGTTACTCTGTGTCTTCCTCCTTGGGTCTCATTTTCAGGATATGGTTTGCCCTATGACCTCAGTTCTCTGATGAATCTAAACAGATTTCCAGTCTAGATAGCTGTTCTCTTGTTGTAAGGATAGGAATGGCAATGGCCAACCTCTTTACATGTTGTACTAAACACCCAGAGTCTGCCATTGTGCTTTTCCCCTGAAACCAGTATTTCAACATTCAGACCTCAAAGTGTTTCTTGGTGTTAGTCTATCCACTTACCAACTTTTGAAAAATATATTTTAAAAGATTTATTTATTTACATTATTTATTTATTTGAGAGCAAGCGAGCAGGTGGGGGCAGAGGGAGAGAGAGAGACAGAATCCACAAGCAGACTCCCTGGTGATCACAGAGCCTCATGCGGAGCTCGATCCCAGGACCTTGAGATCATGGCTTGAGCTGACACCAAGAGTCAGTCTCTTAACCAACTGAGCCACCCAGGTCCCCCAGAAAGTTATATTTTAAATAGTTTGGTTCATCACTGACTTTTGCTTTGTAATAAATAATTTGTTTGTGTAGACACCATAATTTTCTAAATAGTTGCTTTATCATAAAGACCTTAACCATCTTCAGGTATATTTACTAAGTCATAGGTTTTTCCCCTAAACATTTGTTAATCTTAATATTGCCAAACATACAGAAGCATTTTAAAATCAGTCATATGATTTTTGAGTCTAATAATAATAAGTAGGGTAGGCAAGGTAGACTCATTTTTTCCTGAGCAATCCTTCCCATGTATCTACAAGTAAGCTTATCTCTTGAAGATATTCACAAAGAAAGACAAAAATAGCGACATTTAGTTTTTATTAAATAAATACTATTTATTTATTAAATGTGTATTAAAAATGCTTATTTTTAATAAATACTGTATTTATTTAAAAAACACGTAAATATATAAAATGCTTCAATGACAAAGGACTGCATATTAATTCATTATAAATGTAATAAATACGTATTATGTACCAGGATCCTGTATGAGTCCTGGGTGTGCAAAGATGAACAGACTATCTACAGCCCTTAAGGAACTCACAACCCATGGGATAGTGCAGGGCACATTTTCTGACCCGATGATTCATATTCCTGTCTCCCCAATAGAAGGAATAACCTTGTCATTCAAGTCTACCATGGAAGGAAAAGAACTTTCATTGGATAACCGAAGATCCCCACCCCAGAACTGTAATTAGAAAGATAGTACACCCTAATAGTAGAGTCTTTGGGAAACTGCAAAGCTATCTTGTGCACCACTGGACATCAGACAAGGAGGCTGGGGCCAGGAGGGCTGATGGGCCAGGGTGCCAGGCCTGACCCAGCCATGCCCAGGAGCCCTGGGGATCCCTCCTGATGCATCCCCTGATTCCTGCTTCTGCCATTAGAGAAGCACCAGCCAGGCAAGGGCATGAGGGACAGGGTGCAGCAGACTCCAGCAAATTTCAAACAAGAATCCATTGTTGATCTGGGCTAGAAGTACTAACTTATATTTCTACCGTGATGGTTAATTTTATGTGTCAATGTGACTGAGCCCCAGGGTGCCAAGATATTTGGTCAAAGATTTCTCTGGGTATGTCTGGGAAGGTGTTTCCAGATGATGGTATTGTTCACGTCAGGGGCCTGGGTAAGAGATCGCCTTCCACCATGCAGTGGCCCCATCTAAACTCCTGGAGGCCAGAGCAGGAGGGGGACCCAAATTTGCTGTCTCTGCCTGGTATTTACATATTTTTAAATAAAATTGCCCATATGTAAAGTGTACAACATGATGAGGTGAAGCATGTGGGAGGGCTCCTGCCATCCAGTGACTCCACAGGCATCTCTCCGCTCGGCCCCTGCAAGGTCCTCACACGCATCTCCCCACTCGCATCTCCCCCCCCGGCCCCCACACAGTCCACACGCATCTCACCGCAGAGCCCCCACGTGCATCTCCCAGCTTGCCCCGCTGTGTGCAGTGCACCTGTTTTTTCTGAATACTCCACTTGTCATATTCCAAGCTTGGATAAAGAAGATGTGGTCCATATATACAATGGAATATTACTCAGCCATCAGAAAGGATGAATACCCAACTTTTACATCAACATGGATGGGACTGGAGAAGATTATGTTAAATGAAATAAGTCAAGCAGAGAAAGTCAATTATCATATGTCTTCACTTATTTGTGGAACATAAGGAAGAGCATGGAGGACATTAGGAGAAGGAAGGGAAAAGTGAAGGGGGGGAAATCGGAGGGAGAGATGAACCATGAGAGATTATGGACTCTGAGAAACAAACTGAGGGTTTTAGAGGGGAGGGGGGTAGAGGGATGGGTTAGCCCGGTGATGGGTATTAAGGAGGGCACATACTGCATGGAGCCCTGGGTGTTATACGAAAACAATGGATCGTGGAACACTACATCAAAAAGTAAGGATGCATTGTATGGGGACTAACATAACATAAAAAAAAAAAAAAAAAAAAAGAACAAAAAAACCCCACAGAGAATATTTTTTCTTTATATATGAAGTGTTACCAGATTCTAAAAAACTTTCAAGAAAGTAAGAAAATAAATGTTGAAGCAGTCATGAAGTTAACCGGATTGAAGCATCTGTTAAGGGTCACCCGGCGTCCTCAGGCTCCACGTGAGAGCAGTGTGGTGAGGCCAGGGCCCAGAGCAGCGGCCGCCTCTTTGGCTTCTGCCCTCGCTCTGCCATGGCTTTGGCCCGTTCTGTGCGGTCTCAGCATCCTGGAGAGAGGAGAGCGGCGTGCACCGCTTCCGTGAAGCTGGTCTTGCTCTGGGGCTCTGCTCCATGGAGCGTGGGTCCTCAGCTCAGAAGCTCAGGCAGCAGACTCTAAATAGCAGTCTCACAAGCTGGGGCTTCCTGCGTCAGAGGATCCTGTTTAAAGTTGTTTTGCTTCGGCTGGGCCTGCTTAATCAAGTGGATACCGTGGGTATTTTGAGTTATGTGGGCATGGGCTGTGAATAGATGCAAAATCTTCCAGTTTTCAAACATCTTTGTGTTTTTTTGCCAGTCACCAGGCACACTTGCAGGAAATACTTCATCTGGCAGAGGCCTGGAAAGGTTTGCACAGCGCACCCTCCCCCCACCTTGGAGAGGCCTCCCCCAAGGACAGCAAGGCCCCACTGATGGGCAGTTTCTGTGAATAAGGTATAAATTTTAAAATAATTACAGTATTCTTTAAGTACAACCAGCTTCTTTTTTAAAAGATTTTTATTTATTTATTTGACAGAGAGACACAGCGAGAGAGGGAACACAAGCAGAGGGAGAGGGAGAAGCAGGCTTCCTGCAGAGCAGGGAGCCCGATGTGGGGCTCAATCCCAGGACCCTGGGACTATGACCTGAACTGAAGGCAGACGCTTAACGACTGAGCCACCCAGGCGCCCCAAGTATAACCAACTTCTTGTACTAAGTATTTCTTAATAAAAATCATCTTAAATTATTGGGTTCATGTTCTTGCTTTAGGAAGAAGTATTTTGATCAAAACTGAAATGTTTCTGAGTACTCACTGACCATAGCCCTGGGGTGTGTCCTGCAGTGAAGAGCTCAGACCAGCCTGCCGTTCTGTCCCCACTGGGACTGTTCTCCCTGGTCTGCACTTGGGGAGCTGCCCTGGTTAAGTTGCTGATCCCCATTGTCCACAAAACACTTCATAAAGATGGTAACTGTATTTTTAGACCAACTTCAAAGTTAATACTGTGCTCCAAAAAAGCCAGCATTGCCTGATATGAGACTCCCAAAACAACTGAAAGATTATTTTCACGAACACAGCCCTGAAAGAAAGACCCAGATCAGGGTTTGAGGATTGCCCACGGCTGGCCAAGTGCAAGCAGTCCACAGAGTAAAAGACTGGCAGACAAAAAAGCAAGCGTGTGTCCCACTGAGTTACAGGCGAGGAGGGGGTGAGTCTGTCCTGACACAGCTCTGGAACTTTCTAACCCCACTCTAGTTTAAATACGGGCTTGCTGTCCTCTATGCACATGTCAATAAAATGGAATCTATCTGTTTCACAAACTCTAAAAACAGATGGAAATAGCTGGGTAGATTTTTGCTGGATTAAGATTGTGCATCTAGAGAAGCCTTGTCTGTGTACATCTCAGGTTCGCACTGAAGAGTCCTGGGATGCCCCACGAAGAATCTTTAATGCATCTTCCCGGGAGGCTGAGAGGGGGATGCACGCGGTCCCTTCTTGCTCGGGAGACTTCTATCCAGCAGAAAATGGGCAGTTTCCAATATTATCCCCACATTGGAAGCTACCTTGATTTACAGCCGAACTGCTCTGCACCTGGGCATTCAGATTAGGGTCCCAGGCATGGAAAGAAACCCAGGAGCCTCAGCCCCAGATGTCTCAACTCTGTCCCGCCTGCCTTTCTAAGACACGTGTGAGTTCTCCTGACACCTCTAAGCTTCTCTTCCTTCACAGGTTCACGTAATTCTACCCAGTCGCTAAACCATAATGCCTCCATCTTTTCTGAGCTCATTCATTCTTGACTCTTGATTCTGCTTTGCTTTCATTTTCTATCTCAAGTGCCAGTTTTTCTGCAAAGAGCTCCCTTCTTTTTCCCCTGATCCCAGTGAAGAGTTCAGATAATATCTCTTTTATCTGAACACTGTCCACTTCTATCAGGAGCTGTCTTTTCAACCTGCTTATAGCTCTTCATCGATCTGCTTTCTTCTCATTACAACCCGAGTTTGTAGACTTCAGGAGTCTTCAGAAGGTCTGACTGATCGCACACCTAGGCACGCGTAGCTTAAAGTGCATGCATTCATTTATAGCTGGAAATTTGTTTTTTCCCAGCTTCGTGTGAGTTTGAAGTGTTCAGTGTGGTGTACAAGCCTATGCAGTGATCAGATACATCCATCGCCTCACATAATTGCAAGTTTTTGTTGTGGTGTGGTGAGAACACCTACCATCTTAATTAAGATCATGGGTGCTTAGTATACCTCCAAGCACATGCTTCAGCATTACTAACTATCGTCACCATGCTGCGCATTAGGCCCCCAACACTTATTTGAATTACACCTGGAAGTTTATACCATTTGGCCAACATCTCTCCTTTCCCCCCCCCCAGCCCATGGTACTCACCAATCCACTCTCTGTTTGAGTTCAGCTACTTTAAATATTTCAATTTTTATTTATTCACCATGCCCCAGAGAAAAGTTAGCTTTCTGTGGAAGTTTTGATGCCCCGATAGAATGGGCCAGCTAAGAGTAGTTAGTAATAAGTTTGTGCTGTTTCACTCTGAAATATTCTGTAAGCTATGGCCACAGAAGGATCCAGGGTCCAGTGACATTCTGTCCTTTTTCTAAGGTCGGATGTGCAGCTCTCAGAGAAGCAGTGGGCTGGGGAGTGGAGCAAAATGCAGAGAAGGGACACAGGAGCAGAACACAGGCGACATACACAGAAACGTGACTCAGGCGGACAGACTCTCCCGCGCAGCAGGGGCTGGTCCTCCCTGGACAGAAGGCGCCAGACTGACGAAAGCTCCGCAGACTCCGAATGAGGAGATGGGAAAGGGTGATGCTCAGGAAGTGGCCTGAGGGTTGTGGGGGACGTCCGCCCAGGTGTGCGGGGAGCATGAGGACCGTGGCCAGAGGTGACAGCGGCAGCTCACGTTCCTTGAACACATGTGTGAGGTTAGGAAGCTAATTCTGTCTTCTCGAGGCTCCATGAGGGAGGTACTATTACTACTCGTGCAGTCTGATGGCAGAGCCGAGCCGTGCCAACAGTGTGGGGAAGCTGACGTCTCGGCTGCTGGCAGCATCTGCCCGCCTGGGACAGGTGGTGGGAACGCTGTGGACGGGAGGCAGAACAGCCGCAGACGCCGGTGAACCTGTGAGACGGGCAGCCCCAGTGAAGTCACCTCGTGGGCTTCCAGCACCCAGGAGCAGGTGCAGCTCAGGAAGGGGAGCCACTTCTGAGGAGACCTTCTGGGGAGGAGTGCAGAACACCTGCTTCCAGAGAGTTGAGCCTCCGCTAGAGTGAATGTCATGGAGCTGAAAAAGCATGATGAGGAAGGGGCAGTGTGTGTGGAGGCTGGTGTGGAGGCTGGCGTGGAGGCTGGCGTGGAGGATGGTGTGGAGGCTGGTGTGGAGACTGCTGTGGAGGCTGGTGTGGAGGTTGATGTGGAAGCTGGTATGGAGGCTGGTGTGGAGGCTGGTGTGGAGGATGGCGTCGAGGCTGGCGTGGAGGCTGGCGTGGAGGCTGGTGTGGAGCTGGTGTAGAGGCTGGTGTGGAGGTTGGTATGGAAGCTGGTATGGAGGCTGGTGTGGAGGCTGGCATGGAGGCTGGCGTGGAGGCTGGCGTGGAGGCTGG
>NC_058412.1:441002-444609 GCF_002201575.2 Neomonachus schauinslandi
GGAGGCTGCTGCGGAGGCTGCTGTGGAGGCTGCTGTGGAGGTTGATGAAACTGGTATGGAGGCTGGTGTGGAGGCTGGCATGGAGACTGCTGTGGAGACTGGTGTGAAGGCTGGCGTGGAGGCTGCTGCAGAGGCTGGCATGGAGGCTGGCGGCAGTAGGAACTACACACTAATGAAGACTGAGAGTGCTTAGTCCCTCAGGGAAGGAGGGCGGGTGAAAGGCAGCTGACCATCTTGAGGAGGGCGACACTGTCGTCCCAGAAGGTGACATGTTTGGCCGTTGTTGGTGGAGACAGAAGGGAGACTCTGAGGGGTGCAGGTGTCAGGCCCGGGCCCCGGGAGCATGGAGATTTGGGGCTCCTGTGTGTGCACATGCGAGGTTGGGCTAAGGCCAGAGGGAGGGGGGCACCGTGACAGCAGGTGGCCAGGGCCCTGAGGGCAGCGTAATAGGCCAGGAGGGGTGGCAAGGAGGAAGAGGTGGTGCAGGAGGGCCTGCGGGGCGCTGGGCTCATGCCCCTGAGCTGGTGCAGACCCTCATGGCCAGAGGCGCCCCTTGAGGAGGCCTCGGGCTGAACACAGGAAAAGTCACTCACTGAGGGTGTTTTCTGTTCCTTCCTGGGGAATGACCCCAGCAGGAGGGGGCAGGTACTTCCGGGATTTCTCCCAGACCCGCAGGGCAGAGGGGGCCGGGGCGGGCGGAGGCCCCAGAGTGGAGCACCTGCTCATGTGCATTTCTCACGGTGCTTCCGCAGGGGTGAGCTGGCTCCCAGGGAGGGAAGGACAGGTATTTGGGAACCGGGGTTGAGAGGGGGTCAGTCCCTTGCCTGAGGCCACAGGGCATGCGGCGGCAGAGCTGGGATTCAAAGCCAAATCCATATCATTTTATATCATGTTACCTTTTCAGCACAGAGTTCTACTTTCCAAAGAGGAATTAAGTTGAAATCCTCTCACTTGAGGTCACGAACACCTCTACCGTAAACTAGCTTTTAGGGGGGAAAAATGACTTCTTGGAGCTCCACAATGTGTTTCTTTTAATGAAATGCATGCAGGCCTAGGAGGCTTCCCAGCCGCGGGCCTGCGAAGTTGGGCAATAATGCAGACAGGCCGCGTTCCACACAGGCTTTCACCCCAGCGCATGACTGGCTCTGATCCCATCAGGATGTGGCATGGCAATGATGCGGTTTAACATTCCTGGTGAACTGGACCAGAGCGAAGAGACGGGTCTGTTCATGACCTTGCCAGCCTCGGGAGCCTGTGAGGGAGGCACAGCCGTGTGAAGAACAGTTGAAACCAAGCCTAGCGTCAGCACACCCTGGGCGGGAGACCTGCACAGACAGACCCGCTCCTGCCTCCTGCGCTCGGGGGGAGGCGCACGCGAGTCTCACGCGCAGAGTCAATTGGGAAGGAAGTTAAAAAAAAGAAGCCCATCAGCTTAGTGGCACATGAGCTTGAAAGAAAACTGAGAGAATATCATTCAAAATCTTTTTTTAAATTAACTAAGAGGTCAGCACTAACCTTGTTCCACAGATTTATATTCCTGAGAGGGCTGAGTGACGTGGTTGTATTTCAAGCAGGCATTTGCTCGGTCATGTCATAGCGTAGGATGCTTTCTAAACCCGACTCCTTGGATTACATGTGGAAAACGCATCAGCGAGCAATGGCCGTGGGCCACGTCCAGAGACGGACTCACTTATGTCCTTATGTGTGATATCCATGGCTGCTTTTGTGAGGGAGACCAAAGGCTCACAGCCTAACGTCTACCACCTAGACATTTACAGAAAATTCTGCTGTCTTTGGGCCTAAAGGGTACATGTTTCGGACAAAAGTTGTGAACTGGGTTACAGGTGAGGTCCTCCTAACATAGAAATGCTGGATAAACTATAATTCATTTAAACTTAATACACAACTCACTCCGTGGCCATGTATTAAAATCCTGATTAAATATGATGGTCTGGACACAGTCCAGAAAAAATTGAGAACAGAACCCCAGGGATTACATAACCCCTTTCTCATGCTAGGAAAAGATGACCCCTGGCATCTGAGAAATGCTGATAAGGCTCCTCATCAAGAGGGTATATTGGGTGAAAACCAACCAGTTACTTGTGAGAAAGGACAGCCAGAGGCATGGGGCATGGGGGATTCTACAGGGAAACTGACTCAAGCCAATAAAAGCAACTAAGGTCTGGCACGGCACTGACAAGCCTACATGACCCTGACCTGTGACAACAACTTTACATGACCTGTGACAACCCTTCATGACCCTGACCTGTGACAACAACCCTACATGACCTATAATGACCCTACATGACCCTGACCTGTAACAACGATCCTATGTGACCTGCAACAACCCTACAGGACCCTGACCTGTGACAAGTCTATAGCCCCTGCACAGGACCTTTCCTGTTTTGAGGGCAAGAGAACAATGGGCACAGAGACAGTAGAAAGCAATGTGTCAACATCTAGAAAAGTTTGGCATGTATGTAACCCTTGACCCAACTCCCCCACCCCAAAGGAATTCTATCAATGCACAGAGACCTGGCCACAGATGTGCATGGAGGCGTGGTTTGTGAGGCAAAAAACAGGAACAAATTATGTGTCCATCAGCAAGGAAGTAGGGAGAACACTGAGCTCTATGCCATAATATATCACACAGCAGTTGGAAAGGAGTCTTCTGCGCCCACGTGCAGCATGCGTAAGTCTCAGAAACTCAGATCAGTGGCCATCACGAGCTGGAGAGAGATAGAAGTATACACCACTTACGTCAGCCTGAGCACACACAGGGTCTCTTGTCATGTGTGTAGTCAGGGCAGAAAGCACTGTGCAGGATGGATGCTGTCCAACTCAGGGCACAGTGATGATCTGGGTGGGGATGTCAGGGGTGTCACTGGGGGATGCATGCTGATACCCATGCAGCTTTCTTGGTTCTTTGAAAAAGAAAATCAGAAGAAAACATGTTAAAACATTTTCACCTTTGCCACTGAATTTTTTCTAAGTAGATGACATAAGACTATTAACTTATTCTCTGTTCTCTTCAAAGTGGTAAAAAATTCCCTAAATAAGAGAAAAGTATGTTTATATTAATAGTTTTCTAGACATATAAAAATCTTCTCTTTTCTCTTCATAATTCCATAGCTTTCTCAGTGATTTATTTTATTTTGTATTTTCGTGTACCTCACTCCTTTTGCTAAGGGCCATTTGTGTACTTTCTGAAAGATCCTCTTTGTACTAAGGTGATGAGATGGTATGTCATCATATAAACACTGTCTTTGAAAGGAAACAGGTGAATGGGGATCATAGCAGATATCTAGACCGGTGTGGTGCACTCCTCCTTCTTGGTGACATGTATGGCAGCTGACTCATTGTAACTGCCGAGTGTGTGCATGTGTGTATGTGTTCATGTGTGCATGCATGTGTTTGTGGTATGTGTTCATGTATGTATATATGCATGTGTTTGTGGTATGTTTTCATGTGTGCATGCATGTGTTTGTGGTGTGCGCGCATGTGTGGTGTGTGTTCATGCATGCATGCATGTGTTTGTGGTGGTTTTTCATGTGTACATTCATGTGTTTGTGGTGGTTTTTCATGTGTACATGCATGTGTTTGTGGT
>NC_058412.1:444619-457158 GCF_002201575.2 Neomonachus schauinslandi
TGTGTACATGCATGTGTTTGTGGTGTGTGCATATGTGTTCATGTGTGTATGCATGCATGTGTTGTGTTTGTGGTGTGTGTTCATGTGTGCATGCATGTGTTTGTGGTGCATGTTCATGTATGTATGTATGCGCTTGTGGTGTGTGTTCATGTGTGCATGCATGTGTTTGTGGTGTGAATGCATATGTGTTCATGTGTGCATGCATGCATGTGTCTGTGGTGTGTGTTCATGTATGCATGCATGCTTGTTTGTGGTGTGTTTTTGTGGTGTGCATGCATGTGTGTTCATGTGTGCATGGATGCATGTTTGTGGTGTGTGTGTTCATGAGTGCACACATGTATATGTATGTGTGGTATGTGTGTGCCCGTGTGTCTAACAGAACAGAGGGAGATCATCCTCTGCAATTGACTCAGGAGAGTGGATAGCGCTGGGAAAGTCTCAGGAAAAGTAGACAAATGTTGGGGCTGATGCAGACACAGGGTGATAAATATCTTCCAAAGCTCCTGGCTAAGGCAAAGTCAGGCTTCTGTAACAGCAGGGAGGTCAGACTAAGGCAGGGAGGGTTAGGATGGAAGGCATATGGGTCAGCCCCAGAGACGGGAGGAGTTCAGCGAGCACACAGCAGTTTCCTGGCTCAGGAGCAGACTGGAAGGGGCTGAAAGCTGGGATCCCTGGTAGGCACCAGTTTTCCAAGTGGGGCATCCCAGCCCTTGCTACAGAAACTACTCTGTAAACCCCGACAAGTGGCCAGTGTGGGTGAGGATTGCGGTGCAGCTATGAGCAAACACAGCCGGCTGGAAACTCAGAAGGCCAGGCTGTGTGACTCGGCAGAAACAGGGATGTGACCCACGGTGCCCTGACACCCTGGGGACAGTGAGTAACCATTGGAATACTAGGCAGTTTACAGAAGGCTGAACGACGCACACTCAGTCCTGAGAGAGCACAGGCATGGGGCTGCATTTTAAGGGATCCACAGGTGATCTGCAGGCCCTTCATGGTTTGAAAAGCACATCATAAAGAATTTTTAATAAGTTCCTTTGCATTTTGGCAAACATGTCTTTATTCTTTGGAAGTACGTGGTTTGTGAAGTTTAATTTTTGTACAAATGTTGTGACTAAAATGACACAGAAAGCATCATAAAACAGTTGAGAGACTGCAGATGACACTAACTTGTGTCTACCTTTTACTTTACAGAAATATGCTGAAATTAGAAACAACAGTTAGGGCTGCCGGGTGGGTTCTCTGGCTAAGAACACAAAAGTAAAGACTCAGTGTTATTTGCATTCTTCTGCTTCACAAACAATTATGGAAGAGCTCATTAGATCACTATTTAAATTGAAACATGATTGTACATTTAAAAAAATCAGCTTAAGCCTGAAGGGGACACATAATTTTTTCCATCAATATGTGCATCTTATTCCTGGTTAATTATCTGTATCTCGGCTTCTGAGAAAGAAAACCAAGTCACAATAGATTAGTCTCCGTGCTGCCTTTCGCCTCAGAGAGGACGTGCTGCTATTTTTGGTAGGCCTTGATGCTGCTGTAAGGTATGAATCACTTAGGGTACCAATGTCAAATACATCTGCTTATACATGTTCCTGGGTAAGTGGAGGGCTGTAGCTTCATACAGTTAGAGCAGGTGTTTACTCCATTCCAGTGTGCATCCGGGGGTTTTTCCTGGTTATAACCAGCATCTTTATGTACATCCCACTATCCTAAATTCACCAGATAGAGTTTATGTGGAAGTTGTTTATCAGATATTTTAAGAATTTGACTCTAATGGTGTTTTGCTTATTTCTTTTCTTGTTCTTTAGAAACAGTTCCTCAGAACATTTCTGTACCAGTAATTCTATATACACACATATATGTGATATATATAAACATATATATCTTTGGGGCACCTGGGTGGCTCAGTCGGTTGAGCGTCTGACTTTTGGCTTTGGCTCAGGTCATGATCTCCAGGTCTTGAGATTGAGCCCCAAGTCAGGCTCCACACTAATCAGGGAGTCTGCCTGGGATTCTTTCTCTCCCTCTTCCCCCTGGCTCCTCTCTCTCTCAAATAAATAAATACTAAATATATATATATATATATATATATATATATCTTTTAAAAATAGATAAAACACTCTAAAACTTTAATTTTCTCCTATTTATTCTGCACCAATAATTCATGTTACTCATTTGATTCTCCTGGGAGATAACACACACAGGAACGGATTGAATGGGGCAAAAGGAGAGCCCTGGTAAGCTAGCATTCTTTGATTCTCTTATTCAGGACTAGTGACCTTGGCGAGTTTGGATATTCTTTATTCATTGCTTCTGTTTTGAAATTTTTTATATTTTCAATGAAAAATTTATATACCCAACTTAAAATACAGAGAGAAAATGGAACAAAATCCCCAAGTAATCCCACAATCATAAGAAAATTACAGGAGGTACTTTGTTTTCTTCTACACACACAGAGATTTTATTTTAGAAAAGCGGAAAACAGAATGATACTATATATCTTAGTCCACTTGGGTTGCCATGACAGAGCACCAAGCCCAAGTGGCTTATAAACCGCAGACATCACTTCTCACACTTCCAGAGGCCGCAGGTCCAGGACCAGGGTGCTGGCCAATCGGGTTCCTGGTCAGAGCCTCCCCTGGTGTACAAAGGGTACAAAGGCGGCCTTCTCAGCGTGTCCTCCCCTGGAGAAGAGACAGCTCTGGCATCGCTCCCCCTCATGAGGGCACCACCTGATGAGGACCTCAGTTCACCTGCTTACCTGCTCACCTGCCCTCTTCTCCAAATACAGCCTCACTGGCAGGAATGGTTTCAACATGTGAGTTTTGGGGAGACACACTGTCTGTAACACTCTACACGCTGTTCTACAAATATTTTCTTAACTGGGAACAATATTCCATGTTATGAAATATTCTGTCACTACACCATTTGTAGAAGCTGCTTACTATTACATTAATGAACCATAATTTATTAACTAATGTTTATTGTTTTCAACTATGTTCTGTTAATAAACACAGTATTTCAGAGCATGATTATAGATAAATCTTTGTGTTTAATATTGCTATTCAACATTATACCATTATTATTTATTAATGAGACCTAGGAGTATTTTTAACATTGTTATATATTCTGAAACTTTCAGCAGCACGCTCAGGAGTCCCTCCTCCCCATGGCCCTGGGCCGGCGAGGCCGTTCTCGGTGACTTCTCAGCGATATGCATGACTTCCTGTCGCTGTTTTAATCTGATATGGGATTAATATGATTGAAAAGTTTTTACACATGCTTATCGGTCATTTGTACTTCTTCTTTGATGAAGTATCTGTTCCTCTCTTTGACAATTTCTTAAAATGAAAAAATATTAAGATTTTTTGATGTTGGTATTTTCTAAAGGTGGTGAACACAGACCTAACACACAGCCTAGTCATCCCCCTCCATGGTGTGTGTTCACTAGACCTGAAAACATACCTCCACCAAACACAGAAGTACAATTCATGACATCGAAGATGGAAAAACTATCCAAACTTTCATCAAATGATATCTGGGTAAATAAAATGTGTTACCTCCTGAAGAGATCACAAAGTCACAAAATCACAGAAGACTGTATGAGCGTGTTCACAGAAAATGTCTGAGCAGGTAGCTCTGTGAGACAGAAGGTGGTGGCCAGGCCCCAGAGCCTGGAGCAGCAGGGCTGGGGGGGAATGGTTGATGGATGCATGGATCCGTCAACAGGCTGATGGATGTCGCGCCCAGCGCGGCACAGCTCTGTGAATACACTTCAAAACAAACAACAAACAAGAAACCTACAGCCAAACTGTATCTGAAAGGGTGAATTCTGTGGACGTGGATGATATCTCAATAAAGCCATTGTGAGAAGGGGGCACGGCTCTTACAGATAGGAAAAGATGTGCAAACTCACTCATAATTCGAGAACCGTAAATTATAGATGGAACGTGATGCCGTTTCTCACGGGATTAACTGGGCGGAAAGGAAGGGAGCCCGTGGTGCTGGTGCGGCTCCATCATGTATCCCTAGTAGCATGGAGGCTTGTTACAACTCCTTTGCAGGAATATCTGGCAATGTTTATCAAAATTGCACAGGCATTTATGTTTTGATTCGCCAACCCTCTTGGGGGAATTTTCCTTGAAGATACATCTCCAACCGTATAAAATGCAAATGCACAAGCTTACCGTTTTGTCTTCTTTTTTCATTGCCTCCCTGAAATCACTAAATAGGGAACATAATCTAAACATCCACACGTTAGAGAGTGGTTGAAGAATTCATGTTGCATCCACACTGTGGAACGCCACATCGCTGTATGATAAAAGGAATGAGGAAGGTCTCCACGAGGGGATCTAAAATGACTCCCAGGATACACGGCAAAGTGGCAAAAAGCACAGAAAGGTGCTGGAGCTGTACAAGGTGTGCAGACGAACAGAAAGTGAGACACATGAGTCTGTGTAGGTGCAGGAAGGACATGCAGACGGGGGAACGGGGCTGCTAACAGAGCCCAAATGGGGTGGGGCCACTGGGAAGAGAGTGGGACAGCCGGCAGGAGGGACTTTGGCTTGAGTAGACTTTGGCTCATTTCTCAGCAAATACTTGCCAACCTCGTTTTCTACATTCCTTCCTTGTTTGTGATTCCCCCAAACTCTACCTTCTACTACTGAATAACCAGATTTGCATTCAGTGTGCACAGTAACCATTAAAATTACTTCACTCCGTATGTGCGGCCATTCCTGGTGGTTATCTTGACCACACTTCCACTTTGCATTAACACACACAGTCCTCAGCAGGTAGCAGTGTTTATTCCGAGTTTCTTAAAGTAAAGATCCCATGTGAAAACGTTTGTTTATGCAAACCTGCCATGCTCTCTCTCACACCTAGAATGGTCTTTGCAAATGTTGATTCTTTAGGCTGCAATAATCTACAAACCCCTGGCTTTTAAATAGTTCAGACATACCCCTCATATTCGAGCTTAAAAGTTAGCTCCTCCTGCAATCTCTCCCTGATCCTGCCCCAAATGCTTTCCCACCAGCTCAGCATTTACTCCATAGCAGCAGCTACCTTGTTAGGGCTGCCCTCCTCCACGGGAGCCTTGAGAACCTCAAAGTGTCCTCTTCCCTGTATACACACACCAACTGCATGTCCAGCAGGTGGGTTACCCTTGGTGACAGTTGGATGGATTTCTTGAAGGAGACTTTCCCTCTAATTTCTTAGCTTATCTTTCCAGAGCGTAGCATCCTTGTTTATAATGAACAATTTTATTTTCTCCTAAAGGTTGTTTCCTATCATTAAAAAAATCACAATGAGTTAATATAATATTTTGATTTTTTTAATAGGAAGAAGTAACAGAAAACTAAATACTTATGACACAGGAGGAAGATATTCAGAATTTGAATGAAAGCCAGGAGATTCATAAAATAGGGGTATTCTTTCATATCATCTGCTCAGTTACAGACTGGATCAAAATTTGGCAACTCATTTAGGTCCTATTCTACAGATCTACACAGAGATGGAGATTGATTGTAAACAGGATTTACGTGGGCTGCTAAGTTTTTGGAAAACCAGCCAGTCTCATGAGAATTCAATTTATCAAATGTCCAGGTACAGAACACACTTGGCTTTGCCTCTTTCTTGGGGAAATGACTTCATCCTGCGTCGCTTGCCTGAAACCGTGGCATTTCTCCTAACCCACAAACGTGCTCAGCAGTGAAATAACTGTCAGAAAGGAGTCCGATGACTCGCACTGACCCTGTCATTTCCTCAAGGGCGTGACCCTGACTCCACCAGCAGGGAGAAAGCCCAAAATTAGACATCGTGCGGCACTTTCTGCCATGGGCAGGTTATTTGACACATGAATAGATTAGCAAACTAATGATGGAAATGAATGAATACACCCACAAACAATGAAAGTGCAGACGAAGGAGCTGACCTCCAGAGCCTCCGGAAGCCACTGTTTCCTTCTGACTCCTGACAACTGTCCCCACTGAGGGGTAACTGCTTTCTTCTGGCAGATTCACTGTCCTGTTTCGGTGGCCCACAGGACAATAGGTCCATTTTGGCTACACCGTCTTCATGATTTTGTTCAAAAATGAAGTAAAGCCTGGTTCTTCATCGCTCCCATGCCCAAAGAGCTTCAAAACATTATTTTAAAAATGATCACCAATGCAGCAGCATTAAAAAAATGCACACAAAAGTAACTTAGTAATGGCAACAAAGATAATATGAGCTAGGTCCGGTGACATCTTCTAGCTTCCAACACACCATGGGTCAGAAAGATCCTGGCGTGCTAAAGGGCACGGGACTGAGCTGCTGACCCACGCAGCGAGGCGCGTCGCCAGCGTCCCCAGCCTTGCTCATCTCTGGACCCCCTTCATGAGGGGCTTGTCTTTCCTCAGTAGCCTACATGTTCAAAAGTCAAAATTGTACTTATTTTGAAGAGAAACCCTGGAGAGTCTTACATTTTTTTAGTTAAAAAAAGGGAAAATTCTTGGTAGAAATCAGGAAAAGAGAATTTACTGAGAGAGAAACCAGTAAATTTATGATATCTAGCAAAAAAAAAGTGAAGGAATGAGGATATGGAAAAATAATTATTTTTAAATATATATTTAATATATATATATTTTTAAATATTTTTAAAAATAGTTTTAAGGACCCCTGTTTCTTCTTTTCCAATTTCCTCTTACATTCACATCATTTTCTGGGGCACCTTGGTGGCTCAGTCGGTTAAGCATCCTACTCTTGGTTTCAGCTCAGGTCATGATCTCGTGGGTCGTGAGATTGAGCCCCATATTGGGCTCCACGCTCTGCAGAGTCTACTTGAGAGTCTCTCCCTACCTCTCTCTCTGCCTCTCCCCCTGCTTGCTCTCTCTCTCAAATAAGTAAATACAATCTTTACATTCACATCACTTTCCTTCCTCACTAGAGTTATATTCACAATTTCAAAATATTTTCATGTTGTTCACTCTAAACCCATATTGACTGATATGCAGAAGAAATTCCCTTGAGAAGCTGGGTGGGGTAATTCACTGAAAAAGCCATTGAGAAATATAGATACATAATATATAATTAAAACATACATGAAATAGATATAGATAAAAATTAGCATAGAAACATGTTTTAATGGGTCTCCAGCGGCTGCCAGTCCCTAGCGCTGTGCTCCTGGGAGTCGGGAGTCCTGTGCTTCCACTCCGCAGCCCTTCCCCACCCTGCCCGACCTGCCAGAGGCTGCGGGGCTGCCCTCGGGTCTCGTCTTATGCCATCTCCTGGTGTCCCCTTCTGGGCTCCAAGTTCATCTTTCACAGATTTTCAGGACCCTTTGCTTCCAGACTTTTATTTCCCTGCATCAAAACTGGTAAAACAAAACAAAAATAATAACTTGTAGGGATGTGGTAAGAGAATAAGGCTAAAATGTTCCTTAGAGTTCTCATCACAAAGAAAAGAGTCCCCCTCTCTTTTTGCTGTTTCTTTGAATTGTATCTACAGGAGACAGTGGACATTAATCAAATGTCCTGCAGTGTTATGCAGGTCGGTTGTATCTCAATAAAACTGGTGGGGGGTGGGGGGAGAATAAAAGTAGTCATTATTTTAGCAGGGGCCTTCCAGAGAATGTGTTGTTGCTTGCCGCTTACCGCTCGCACCAGACAGTAATGGAACATTTCCATGCGGACAGGAAGGAGCAGGTGTTCTCCGGGGTGGAGGGAGTGAGGCGTCAAGTTCCAGGCAGCTGATGTTCCGGCCATGTTCATATCCCACCATCGAATTCGACACCTGCTCTCATTATGCTTTGGGTCAACCCTTCCTGGAAGCATATACATGGCTAGAAAAAGCTCTAGAGAATAAGAAAGGGAAAATGTTCTGTGCTGGGAAGATGTCCAAAAAAGCATTTTCTGGAAACCATCTCCTGCCTTGGTCCTATTTTTAAAAGCACAAATGGTTCTTTGAAGAAATGGAGGGTGAGCTGTGGCCAACCCCAGAGGTAGGGTCCGAGGTGGGGGGTGATTGCTATTCTAACACCTCCATCTGCCACAACCTCGGGAACAGACCCCCCATCTCCTTCGTCTGTGGTCTGCGGAAGATGGGAAGAAACAAAGAACAAGGTCCTGCTACACGTTAGGGCTGGAATGAAAGTTCTAGCATGATGCCTGCCTCCTCCTTGATCTTTAAGTAGGTTTTCACTTGCAATTATCGTTTGGTTCAACTTAGAGAACATGTCACAGGAATATTGTGGTGAAATTCTAGAGCCTCGTAAGTAATGTCAATTAAAATTCTACATTGTATGGTCTCTGAAGTGGGTCTTGTTTAAACAGTGTTTATTTAATTTTATTTGATTATATATGTGTATGGTGGGACACATGTTTGAACAGATGACAGAGTCAATTCTCATCTCCTGATTTTTAGTCCCATATGTACATGCTGCCCTTCCAATAGCTTGTTCTAGAAAACGATCATGATGCTCAGTGGAAAAGAAAATATTATTTATATAGAAATTCATTAATTGCATCTCACCTATTTCCAAAAAAGCACTGGAGGTAGTTTATATTTAATATATAATATATCATGACTGTGTACTAATAAGGAGGAAAATAAGGAAGAAAACATTTTAAAATGTGAAGAGGATGGGAAAGGAGATTGCTGCTCAGAAGGCAGGGATGACATAATTGGGCTGAAGGACAAGTAAAATGCTTTCAAGCCTTTGGATTGCTTTATTTGGGGCCTTTAGTTTCCTTTGTCTGGATTGTTCCAGCCACCTAGGTGCTGAGTGCCGCCAGTCTCTCTCCTTTCTGATCTCGATGCCATAGCTGTCTTTCTAGATATGCGTTCGGTCAGACCGTTGCTTAGTGTAAATTCATGCAAGGACACTTATCTCCCCAGGACGGGTCTTGACTTCTGAGCGTGTCTGTAGTCTGTGTGGGCACCTGCCAGGCTCTTCCTGCTGCCCCACTGCTGAGCGCTCCCTGAACTTGCCCCTCTCCACCCTTCTTCTTTATCTGGTCAAACAGCTCAGCTTTTTTATTTGTATATATTCTGATTTTTTTTTTTTTTTTTAAAAAGGTGTTTCCTTACCTAGAGTCACAGAGCCTTCTAGTAAAGAACTCAGAGCACGGTGGTTTCCTGACACATGTCCTCCCCAAACGGGAGCTGAGCCTCGTCCCCATCACCCGCCCACCTCCCCTCTCACCAGTGACGGCCAGCCTTCCTGGGGCCTCCCCAGCTGAGCCGCCACCCCCCAAGGTCCTCCAGAACAAGGCATCGTGTGTCCCACAGGAAAGGGGCCACTGGGCAGCCTGACTGCAGCCCCACAAGGTCAGGGGTGTCTTTCCTTCCTCCCCACCTTCAGTCCTCACAGACGGAGCTGAGTCAGGAGACTTAGAGCCACGGGCATGTCTGTGGATGTAATAACCAGATGAATGCAAGAACGGCAGAGAGACGTGGAGGAGAGGTACAGGTAAGGAGGAGAGGGAGAAGGAGAATAAACACAAGGGTATCAGCCATTTGAGGAAATATTTACAAGGGTGAAATTCCTCTTTAAATTCTCCTGCTCTGAATTCTGGGAGAGATGCAGCGTGGACGTGCAGGAGGCTCCCGCAGCAGTTGCTCAGTGGATGTGTCCGTGTCCCCTGGATAGCTATTTCTTACTATGACGTCTGAACGCACATGCTGAGCTGTGGCTCTGTGACCGCTCCCTGCAGGGGCCCAGTCAGTGCTGTCAGACTGAGGCTTCTCGCCGATGATTCATGCGGCCATCAGGCTGGACTCAGGCTCTAGAGACATGAGTGGTTGGCTGTCCCAGAGGCCCCAGCTGGACTACCACTGTCTCAACTCGCCTTTTGTGGAGAGATAAACAGTATTCCTTCAGGTAGCACGGGCCTCGCATGGGCCCCAGGAAGCACACATACCTTGCTGTTGGCCAAGACATATGCTTTCGCTATCAGAGTCGGTGAACCACACAGCTTTTCAACATGTGCAGATACGACCTGGCTGCCTCTTTAAGTAACGTATAAATCATGGCCTTTTTAATATATTTAATTTCGTAGATGGAACAATAGTTTCAAATTTCCCTTTTATACTTTCAATGATTTCTTGTTTAGTAATAAGTCAAAGGGATGGCCAAGTTGTCTGGGGCACCCCTTCAAGCCAGGGCTGCGCATCTTGCCGTGTTGTCTCCGTCTGCAGCCCCTGGAGACCTCGCGAGGGGGCTGCTCGTGCAGCTCTGGGCCCGCGGTGCCAGTCCACAGGCAAGCACCTCCTTGTTTACTTATAATTCTACTTCGTGTTCCAATACTGACTGAAGAATGCATGAAGTAACATGCAGACTCGAAGACATTTAAATCAAATTAAGTTGTTTTTGACAAACAGGTAACATAAGTAACATTAAAT
Organism: Neomonachus schauinslandi; assembly: GCF_002201575.2. NCBI lineage: Eukaryota > Metazoa > Chordata > Mammalia > Carnivora > Phocidae > Neomonachus > Neomonachus schauinslandi. The sequence continues at coordinate 455,006 of NC_058412.1, forward strand.
ACTTTATTTTGGAAACTACGGAGTGTCCAGCTTGCTTTCTTTCCTCAGATGACCCTCAGCCTCACACGGCTCCAAGCTGACCCGGGAGGTGGCGGGCTTCTCTCAGGATGGGAAGGGGGTTTGACTGGTTACCTCTGTCACCGGCAGGTTGTCAGCTGTGTGTGAATGTTTGCTGTGCAGACTGAGTCTTCACCTGACTGGACTTATTAGCAGCATTTGGAGCCTTCCTCAGCATCCAAGGCTCTGGGCGCACCTGACCCCTCCCTTTCTGACTATTCCTTTCAAGCTCTTCTTTAGCGAACAAGTCTGAAAAGTGGTTTTAACAAAAGCCAACATATTAAAAATTTCAATTCTTGGGGGAAAAAAGCTCTACAGTTCTTGGAATGTTTTTCAAATACATGCGATTATCTCGTTTATTCAGCTAGTGCTCACAATCTTGATTGCTAACATGGGAGGAACAACATAGAAGAAATCTCCATATTGCATAAAAAATATTCATCAGGTCAGTCACGTTAGCCCTCCTTTTCTGTTCTGTTTTCTGCGCACCATTCTGAGCCCCCACAGGAGCTCTGAATCGGAAACCCTCAATGCAGCGTTGGCTAGTCAAAGGAGCTGATGTTAAGTGAGTCTGCTTAGTTCCTAGCCTGGTCGTATTCCTCAGTATTTCTCTAAGAATTTGGTTTGCAAGCAAACCAGAGGACTTACTGGACTTACTTGCTATCTGTCTAAATGGGACAAGGCTCCAGTGTGAGAAAGTAATTTCTCGAAGTTAATACCACCAGGCAGTAGCTCCCATACTGGCCCCACCCTTGCTGTTTATATGAGTTATATTCTCTTTCTGAAGAATTTTAAAATGTGGAATTGACAAATCATATATTATTTAATTTACAAAAAATATTGTTGACTTTAAAGAACTAGCCTGTAATAAAATGATCTACTCACACAATGTGTTTGTTATATGGGCTACTTTTCTGGGCTTCCTTAAAGCAGGACAAAGCTGATAAAATTCTAAACATCTCATTTATAAACTGCTTTTTTATTTAAGTTCACACAAAGGAAACAGTATCTCTAAATTTTCTGAGATTTTCAAGGAAAATATTTTAGTTGACTTAGATCTTCTTATTCAGCATCACACAAATCCTCAGACAATAACTTATAGGAAATATGACCTCTTCATAACATGCATGTCTGTCTGCTTCCTCCCAAAATTGCCAATTACTCCAGTGGCTATGTTTTCAGAATATTGGAAGAGAATGAATTATTTATACAGGTGGTTGCTGAAAATGAAACACCCTTCAGAACTGAAACTAGAAATTGTACATCTGAAGAGCATGAGGGATTCCGATGCCTCGGTACCATAGGTCACCCTCTTTCTAGAATTGTGGCTTTTAACATTGTCCATTTTATTATGCTGTATGAGGTTAGGGTTCTGGGATGTCTCAGCAGATTAACATCTACGAGAAATTTTCTAAAGTAACCAGTACATAAAAAAAATGCCTTTGGGATAAAAAGGTACAGCCACATAAAATTACAGTTTTATTTTAATCTGAAAACCCTTCCCACATTAACTTTATTATATGGATTGCTTTCTAGAAAACAAGCTCTTAAACCAAAAACATTAAAAATAAAAAATCAATTTATCTGCCAAGTTGTTTTTTGTGGAAAGGTAATCATTTTTCCACCATATAAAGCTCATGCACTTCCAAACTTCCTACTCATGATCAAGGTACCTGCTCACATCTCACGGCAAATTACTTCACATGTTGGACCAACCCCACCCAGACATTCCACCCAGAGCCTCGAGTATCATGCTGCTAGGTGTTGCAGGTGCCCCCAGATGCTCCACCATCAAGCTGCCAGGTGCTGCAGGTGCTCCCAGAACCTCCAGCATCAAGCTGCCAGGTGCTGCAGTTGCTCCCACAGCCTCCACCATCAAGCTGCCAGGTGCTGCAGGTGCTCCCAGAACCTCCAGCATCAAGCTGCCAGGTGCTGCAGGTGCTCCCAGAACCTCCACCATCAAGCTGCCCGGTGCTGCAGGTGCTCCCAGAGCCTCCACCATCAAGCTGCCAGGTGCTGCAGGTGCTCCCACAGCCTCCACCATCAAGCTGCCAGGTGCTGCAGTTGCTCCCAGAGCCTCCACCATCAAGCTGCCA
>NC_058412.1:457168-463273 GCF_002201575.2 Neomonachus schauinslandi
GCTCCCAGAGCCTCCAGCATCGTGCTGCCCCGTGCTGCAGGTGCTCCCAGAGCTGGCCAGGAGTTCAACTTCTCCTCCCTCTACACCTTTGGCCCTGGTCTGGGTGAGGCTCATGGGGCTGTGCCCTGCCACAGCCGAGTGTTGGAGCCCAAGGCCCTGCAGTCACTGTGAGGCCAAGAGGCACAGGGACTTATGGATAAAGCAAGCTGTTTCCTCTCACAGACCATAGGCAGAAGGACTCAGAGGACACTAATCTGAGGCAAAGGAAGCAGGAAACGTGGAATTACAGGTGTCAGTCACTGTGCATCTCCCTTACCCACCTGTCCCAGGTGAGGGCAACACCAACCTTCAGTGGTTTAGGCCAAAGATTTTGAATTAATCCTTAATGTTTTCCTTTCTTTCACACCCCAAAACCAATTGACCTTTGAACAATGAGGGGGTCAGGAGTACTGACCCCCACATAGTGGAAAATCTGCATGTAACTTTTGACTCCCCAGAACTTAACTGCCAAGAGCCTGCTGTTGACCAGAGGCCTTACCCATAACAGTTGATTAACACCTATTTTGTATGTCACATGTATTACAAACTGTGTTCTTAGAATAAAGTGAGCTTAGGAAAAGAAAATGTTATTAAGAAAATCATAAGGAAGAAAATACATTTTCAGCACTGAAAAAAATCCAGGTCTAAGTGACCCGCGCAGCTCAAGCCACCCTCGGGCAAGGGCCAGTCTCACGACTACTGTGCAGCCGACCTGGTCTAAAGCCAGGTCTCGCTGGGCTCCTGCAGGTACCTCCTGACCTGTCTCCTGCTGGAGGAGGAGCTGTTCCTGCTCCACACAGGAGCCTGGCGAATGCCTCAGACTGCACACTTGCCCCTCTCCACTCCTGGCTCCTCAGGACGGAAGCTGCTGCGGCCTCCCGGGCCTGCAGGGGCCCCAGCATCACCCCGGCTCCTCCCACTCTCCTCAGGTTCGTCCTCTTCGGCCAGACTGCTTCTCTGCTGGTCCTTGGCCAGGGAGGCAAAGCCCAGCCTTCGTTAGAGCACTTGCAAGTGCTGTCCCTTGTCTGGAATGTTCTCATCCCACAGACGTCACCGTCTCGGTGCGGCCGGCTGACTGCCGTTGGAAACTGCAGCCTCCCTACAGTCCCTTCCCATTTTGCCCTAGTTCCCCCTTTAACCTCAGCAAGCGAACACACTACAGCACCCGGCCCTGCAACATACCGCACTCTGTACTTAGCGTGTGCATTTACTGGCTACCACCACCTTCTGCCAGCAGAATGCAGCCCTCATGGAAATACACACTCCGGCTGTTTTTGGTCAGTGATGAATTTCAGAAAATAGTCTATAGTACTCAATAAATAGATAAATAACACCAGTTGTCTGACTCAGTCTGGCTTTGACAGATGTGAGCGTGCCTTGCCCCAGTCGCCTCGCTGCACCATGCTCTTCTGACCACCACACGAGAGCTGAAAAGTCTGCACGGTAACATGAACTGATGTAAGAGACAAACATATGCTTGAAACAGTGAATTCTCAGACCTCCACATGCACAGTAAATATCTTAAGGCATCTCTGAAGCCAATTTATAATAAAAGTATGACTTCCTTCTACCTCCTAGCCAGCCCCTCACCTCCCCCATCTGTTCTATGCTGAGAGGCAAACATATTTAATATTAGCCTAAGTGAACCTGATTAGAGGACAGTTTGGCTGCCAACATAATATGCATTCTTAAATCAAGGATGTATACAGCGTGCCTGATCATCCAGCTGGATGCCGCCCTGCTCCTCCAGCATATGGACCATGGAGAGGCAGGAGTATCTGATTTTTACATCAATAGATGAGGCATTTCCCATGAAGTGCTCCAGGAAACCGATGAGAATGTAACTATATGGCACATAGGTCTTGTTTCAAAACTTAATCCCCACAAAAGCCTCTTACTTTATCCCAGATGGTAGTGTGTAATTCACTTTGCAGTCGAAAAAGTCCTGCAGTCTGAAGGAGGGCCCCACTCTGGAAGCCTGCACTGGCGATTACAGCCCACGAGGGTTTCAGGATGAGCTCACATGTCCTCCACACTGCTGCACGAGCACCAGCAAGAAGCAACTCTCCAGAGGAAACGCATCCTGGGCTTGAGGGGCTGGCTCCAAACACAAAGTCCAGTCTGCACACAAACCAGTGATGATTTTGGCTTTGGGGAAACTTACTTCTCCTGTGTTTAATTGACTCATGCAAAGACCTGCTGATCTTGTCCTACATCTGGTCTGGCACATCATGAGTACGTGCTGGTGCTCTTCCCCAACATTGCTGAGTCCCCACTCCTGCCTCCACTTCACCTGGCTGCACCATCTCGAGTAGTCTGCAGATCATGGGCCTCTTGACATGGAAGCTTGTCATTTCTCTGGTGGGGTGGGAGCCTGGAAGAGCTGCCCAGATGAAAACAGCATCTTGTTCTTGCTGAGGAAGGACCCTTAGGTCTTGATGTCCATCCTCCCCTTGCTTTACTGACTACCTGCTTTGCGGCAGAAGGCAGTGGACTGACAGGTGCAGCTTGGTCCTCAGGGTCTGTGCTCCTTGCCGACCCCTTCTTGGGTGTGGTCCACACACCCTAGCTCTCTATGCAGACCTTCCATCTCCCTGTAGGCTCACTGGTCCCCCCGTGAGATCTGGTTAAAAATCATCTCCAATTGTGGAGGATTTATTACACATTTCAGTATCGTTCAGCAAAATACCCATGGATTGTCTGTGTTCCTAAAGAAAGAGGCTAGTGCTCCCTGCCTGATGAGGGAATCTTCCCAGTCCTGTCCTGCAAAGAAGCTCGGGCAGGAGTGGTCACAGCTCAGCCATGATAATGGATGATGGTACCACCTCTGACCACTCTGTGGGCCACTCTATGAGATTGCCAGCCTAGCCACCTCCCATGGGTCCACCAATCCCTGGAGACCCTACCTCAAGGAGAGATGTCTTTAACGTCAATGCCATCCTTCTTGCTGGTTCACCCCATAGGTGGAGCCATCCAGGTAGGCGGGCCCTTCAGAGGCTCGTGGTCACTGGTTCCAAGAGGTTGGGATGGGGGTACAGCCAACATGTAGCCCCCATGAATGTCTCCAAAGAATTCAAGCTACTGACTTCTGCATGGTTTACAGACCTAGGATGGGAGAGAGACTAGTCTAGCAGGGCTATTTCCAAAGTGCTTGCTGGGGCTCTGTAGACTCTCTACAGGAAGGGTCCTAGCATCTTCTCTCCTTCTGAGACTTGTGTCCTTCCATCCTGAGGGGTCCCATTTTCACAGCCTTGAATACTTATCTCACAGAGAGGTTGTAAAGATTAAGTGCACATGGAACACTCACAGCAAGAGCTCAACAGAGAGTAACTATCACCTCTGATTCCCACAACACTCATACAACACTTCACAGTGAAGACAGAGCCAGACAAGGCCCAGGGACCAAGCACAAATGGGTGCTCCCTTCTGAGGCCGCAGCTGGTCTGTCAGGCACACGTTGTCCAAATATCCTATCACATAAATAACCCACACATTCTGGAGTTGGTATGCAACATGGTAGGCTCTTAAGAAATATTTGATGGTTGATTACTTATAGTTTATACAAAATGATTCATTGTAGATAATAATTAATGATAAAATTATTCTGCAGCTTAACTAGGCTCTTCACAACCCATGGACTCTGGAGGTATTTTTAAAGTTTGTTTTTGAATGTCCAGAGAGTAAAAAAATACTAGCTAAACCACAAATTAAATTTTAACGGTTATCTTGTTGGTTAAAGTCACTCAATATGTTAAGTCTAAAGTGCTTATAAAATAATGAAATTAACTTTTTTATAGAATCTGACTCATAATTATATGTTGTAACTACTGTGTTTACATAGTTTTCCTTTTTAAAAAATGTAATTTCAGTTTCCTTCAGATAAACATCCAAAAGTAGAGTTTTCTAGATCTTGTGGTAGCTCTCCACAGTGGCTGCACCAGTTTGCAGGCCCACCAGCCATGCACCAGAGTTCCAATTTCTCCACATCTTCACTAAAACTTTTATCTTTTCTTCTTTGATAATAATCATCCTAACCAGTGTGAGGTGATATCTCATTGCAGTAGTGATTTGCATTTCCCTGATGATGAGTGAGGTTGAGTGTCTTTTCACATGTCTGCTGTCCACCTGGATGTCTTCTTTGGAAAAATGTCTGTTTGAAGACTTTGTCTATTTTTTAGTTAGGTTATTTGTTGTTTTGCTATCATTGCTATTAAGAGTTCCTTATATATTCTGGTTGTTAATCCCTTATCAGATATACAGTTTGTTTATATTTTTCCCATCCCATAGGTTGCTTTTTCATTCTGTTCATGATGTCCTTTGTTGTGCAGAACCTCCTGGGTTTGAAATAGTTCATGTTCACTGCAGAATTATCCACAATAACAGATACATGGAAACTGTCCACATGTGCCCTGATGGGTGGATGGATGAAGAAAATGTGGTGTATATATATATATATATATATATATATGCAATTAACTATTACTTGGCCATAAAAATGAAATCTTGCCATTTGGACAACATAGATGAACCATTATGCTCAGTGAAAGAAATCAGACAGAGAAAGAAAAATACCATATGATATCTTTTATATGTGGCATCTTTTTTTTTTTTTTTAAATGAGCTTATAGATCCAGAGAACAGATTGCCAGAGGCAGAGGTGGGGCGGGGTTGGGGAGGGCTGAAATGGGTCAAAGGGCCAAACGGGACAAACTTCCAATTAAAAAATAATTCACGGGGATGTAATGTACAGCAGTGACCACAGTCAACAGTACTCTAGTGCATATTCAGAAGCCGCTAAGAGAGTAGATCTAGAAAGTCCTCAACACAAGAAAAAAGAATTGTTAACTATGGCATTGAATGTTGACTAGATTTACTATGGTGATCATCTTTAAAATAGACACAAACATTGAATCATTGCATTGTACACCTGAAACTAACCTAACATTATAGGTCAGTTATATCTCAATAAAGTGATAATTTCTTAAAAAATTAATTTCAGGATGCTTTTGGCAAACCTGTTTGAGCGGCAATCTTAAGCAAGAAATAGTCCATAACTCTTGGTTTTCTTTTTTTCTTTTTTTAAAATGTTTTATTTATTTATTTGAGAGAGAGAAAATGAGAGAGAGAGAGAGCACATGAGAGTGAGGAGGGTCAGAGGGAGAAGTAGACTCCCTGCAGAGCAAGGATTCCCAATGTGGGACTCGATCCCAGGACCCTGGGATCATGACCTGAGCCGAAGGCAGACGCTTAACCAACTGAGCCCCGCAGGTGCCCCAGCCCTTGGTTTTCTACTCTGGTTTCTTTTTCCCTTCAGCAGCAAAGGACCATTAGTTTCACCCCCACTTCTCTCTGGCGGCTTCCCGTTGGTGAGAGATGCCCGCCCGCTCGGACCAACCCCTCAGTGATGGACAACTGCCCTGGGAAAGGCACCTCTTGCTATACATTTTTCTCAGACTAATTCTTTTCCCTTTATCCCTGATAAAAATGTGTCCTCCTCTTGCAACCCCTGAAGCAACATTGAACCAAACATTTACAACACTGGACATGCACCCGGCATGATCTACAGCCCAGACCTAGTTGGAGGCCATGTCTCACAAAGCAGAGGGGCCGCAGAGCAAAAGGAGCCATAATCAGGACGACGGCCGTCTGCCCAGCATATCGAACAGCAGGCTTATTGCAGGAGGAGGGTGCTGCATGGAGGTGTCTGCCAAGTACAGTTTTTACTCACACACGCTTTATGGGCTGCTCACACCAGGAACACACCTGGTGTGTCTAATGCTTTCCCAGTAGAAGGAGGGGGTCTGTCCATCATTTCAGACAGAGGCTGCACATGGTGGAGTTGTTCTAAGATGTTCTCTTTTCACCTTTTAGAAACTAGTGAAGCTTTTCTACATGGAACTCTCGGTGCAGGGTAGCTGGGAGGGAAGATAGTGCGGTGGCTCACAAGGGCGAAACGAAACGGTGTCCAGACCCCTGCACGTCTCCCTGCTGGACACTGTTCTGAAGACATGAGTCCACATGGTGCCTACTGGACACCCTCCTGAAGATGAGTCCATGTGGTTGCTG